>NC_056739.1:380926000-381001000 GCF_019279795.1 Protopterus annectens | reverse complement strand
TTCCACATTGCTGCAGTCCTAACCATTGGGTAGAATCCCAAAGCAGAGAGGCTGGCTAATCATAAGGAAGCAGGAGCTGTCAACATGCCTTGCAAAATAGCTGTGGCAAAACCAGCCCTAGATTTAGAGCTGAACTCCAAGTAGCTGCCTCCAAAATATCCGTAGTTGCCACCTCCCTTAGAAATGCTGTAGAAGTGGCAGTAGCCCTAGTGGAATGAGGCCTAATCCCAGCTGGAATCTCCTTGCCATGATGGGAATAACAAAATGAAATGCAAAACCCAATCCACTTAGAAATAGTTTGCTTAGACACAGGCTTGCCCTGAGAACTCAAAGCAAAAGAAACAAACAACTGCTGAGACTGCCTGAAATCCTTAGTCCTGCTTAAATAATAACGTAACTGCCTATGTACATCCAAAGTGTGCAAAATCTTTTCTCCCTTATTTTGGGGATCTGCATAGAAAGTAGGCAAATGAATAGTTTGGTTAAACCACCTTAGGCATAAAGGAAGGATTAGTGCGTAATGATACCCTATCCTTATGGAAAATCAAAAGGGCTCTACTGCCATAAGGGCCTGCAACTCAGAAACCCTTCTTGCAGAAGTAATAGCCAACAAAAAGCAGTCTTCCATGACAAGTATTTCATTCAGCAGTAGCCCAGGGCTCAAAAGGTTGTAGAGTAAGTTTTCCAACACAAAATTGAGATCCCAAGCAGTAGGAGGAGGAGCTGGGGGGGTCTATATTCTTTGCCCCTCTAAAAAACTGCTGAACAAAAAGATGCGAAAACAATGGTCAAATTAGGCAGAAATCTCTCCAAATCTTTTGCTGCACTCAAAATAAAAATCTCTGCTGTGTTTCAAAACAGAATATGCCATGCTGTTAGATGAAGGTGAGAGTGAAGCTTGACATTGAGCAGGATAACAGGTGGGATCAAAGGTAAAAGGCCATGGAGCTTCCTTACCAGACTCTCTTAGGTGGGTACCAGTGTTGCCGAGGCCAATCTGGAGCCATTAAAATCATCCTTGGCTTGTCTTTGTCTGACCTTTAGGAGCACCTTTGGGAGAAGAGGCAGAGGTGGAAACATACACACATGAATTTTTCCAACTGAAGAAGAAAGCATCCACTTCAAAGCTGTATGATGAAACCCTTTGTGCAAAACTTTGGCAGCTGGTGGTTCAGTGGAGAAGGGTAACAGATCTATGTCTGAGTTCCCCATGACACTGTCAATTTCGTTTGTTGATGTACCACATGACAGTTGTTGTGTTGTGTAGAATCAACACCTGCCCAGGAAGAAGTAACTCCTTGAGAGCCATTAATGCAAACTGGCCTGCTAACCTCTCTTTCTTGTTGATATGTAGTTGCTGTAGTCTGGATTCTGTTGCTTGTCCGGGGTTAAAAGGCCATCTGGGCTGCTGTATTCAGTCTCACCCAGAAAGCACATGTCTTGAGAGTCTTATAGGCACATGAAGGTAAGCATCCTTGAGATCAAAAAATCTTAACACAGTTTATAGACTTAGCTTTGTCCTCCATTTCTAAATCCAGCAACTTTACACTCTATACCTTCCGCCAAAGCATCCTCATGGCTAAAGTAGAAGAAGTATACTTTCTTTCCCCCACTATCCAAAGCCCTTGCCTCTTTATCAGTGGGAACAGGATTTTTTAACAACAGAGGCCTTAACACAGGCACCCTAGTACCTATCAGGTTTAACAGGGGCAGGAGGCAAAGAATCAGGGTTCAGGGAAGCCTCTGCAAAAACATCTTCCACCAGAATCATCCACATCAGAATCAGAATAAGGAGGAGAGCCTCTAATCATAGTAATTAAATCTTCTGCCATTTTAAGCATATGTTACTGAAGCTAAACTTGGCCCTCTCAAAGAAGTTTTGGAAACAGATCAGCCTGGCCTACCTGAGAGGGCACATCCTGTAACAGTAAAGTCTCTGCCTGAGACGCTGTTTTTTTCTGCTTTTTTTTGGGCGAAGCGGCGCCGGAGCATCCGGCGGCATTTGTTAAATCTACACAAAGGCGGCAACCAAACAGCGTCGTGCTCAGGCCCTAAACAAGGTATACACAAAGTATGGTAGAAAACAAAATGTTCCCCAACGGGTACTTAGCCAACTTTATATGATGGCGCCGTCATGCGATTAGTACCCTGGCCCCCTGACATCAGTCTACGCGCCCTGACCCACGCCAGCCATATACTTTCATGTACATTTTACCACATCTTTTTTTTTTCATATGCCCAGTGCCACAGATAACATGCCCCTGAATGGGCAAGCCAAACTGGAATAGTCAATTTCAACATACTACTGCACTGAAATTCCTACTGGTACAATAGCAACCTTAAGTAATTTTTATAGCTGTGCTCCTCTTACTGATTAATGCTTGAACGCTTCATAGTGAAACTTTAAAGGGGGAAATGGTTTATATATATATATATATATATATATATATATATATATATATATGGATCTAGGACATTTCACCGAAAGCACAATTCACCGAAAGTTAAATCAGTGTGCACTTTTTTAAACACAATTCACCAAAAATGGTATATGGCCTTGACCCCACTGTAGTGCGATCCTGGAGCTGGTATATATAGTAGGGGAGGTGTGGGGGGCTATGCCCCCCACATATTTTAAATGTTTTAAACTATATACATGCATACTTGCAATTGCAATATATTACTCTTAGACAAATGTTATATACTTTAAATATGTGGGGGGCTCTTTCACTTTCGGTGAATTGTGCTTCCGGTGATTTGTGTTCGGTGATGTGCGTTTCTGTGAAATGTGCATTCGGCGAAATGTCCTCGATCCATGTGTGTGTGTGTGTGTGTGTGTGTGTGTGTGTGTGTGTGTGTGTATATATATATATATATATATATATATATATATATATATA
Organism: Protopterus annectens; assembly: GCF_019279795.1. Lineage (NCBI taxonomy): Eukaryota > Metazoa > Chordata > Ceratodontiformes > Protopteridae > Protopterus > Protopterus annectens. The sequence continues at coordinate 380,998,100 of NC_056739.1, read as the reverse complement.
TATGTATATATACACACACACATACATACACACCCATACACACGCACACACACGTGTGTAAACTTCCTATACACATATGCTCCATTACCTAACCATTACAGTTCAGGAAAGAGCTCAAACTTTACCTACTTAACACCAAGACATGCCCATGTCAGTACCCTACTTAACTCCTCCACATTCCCATCATAAGTGTATTCACACTAGTCTCAACCTTTTTTCACTTTTTAACCTAACTGGTACTTATTCTGGTAAATGCAATCTCTAAATACTGACAGCTTAATTTTTTGCTGTTGATTCTGATATTTCTCTATAGTGCTACTTGCATGTTATTACCTGTTTTTTCCTCACTACTTATTTGTTTACCTGCTGTATTTATAATTGTAATATCTTGGAGTGTGAAATTTTATTATATTGTAAACTGTTTTTGTAACTGGAGCTTTTCTCCTCAGGTCTCCACTGAAAATGGGCTACTGACCCAGCTGGACTAACCCAGCCATCAAATGTCAATAAATATAAATATATATATCTTTGCATCACACCCACTGTTTTAGGTGTGCTCACTACTACAGTTGGATACTTTTCAAGACGTATTGTTTCCATTGTGAATGTTACGCTGAACTCCCACCTCGCATGCAGAGTACAATAATGTAATAGAGTACTTCTTTCCAGAGTTGTTATTACATCATAAGGAAACATCCTATACATTTAATAGAAAAAAATTAATTTCATAAACTGTCACATACTGAAGCAACTAAAATGATATGGTCAAATTCATGTCAGTAGTGCACTATGAAGCTTTTAAGGGTAGAACAAACTGTTTTTTTTTTTTGTAATGAATACCATTTGACAACTGCCTCAATGTTCCACAATGAAGCATGAAATGGCGACGGTGATTCAGCATTCTATGTATAGCTGGTTCACCCAATGAATCAGACATGAGCAGATACTGTCCTTGTCTAATATTTTGCATTACATTTTTTCCATTGTACATTTGGTCTGAACTTCTACTCAATATGCTGATTACAACAATGACCTTGAATACTCCAATAAGTTACTGTCATATTAAAAATGCAAGTCCTATATATTTTACCAGAAAAAAAATTTTTTTTTTCAATTTGCCACAGACATGTCAGACAGCATTAATGAGAATGGTGTGGTTAAATTCAGTTTTCTACTGCAATAATACCCCAATGAGCAGAACTGCAACGTTACATTCCTTTTATACTAGAATACACTGCAGTTCTTGCCTGAAAAATTTTGCAATGAAATATGAAAGGGGGCCTGAGATATGACAGTTTGTATACAGACAGCATTATCTACCATTTTAAGGGTTGCACTGCTGACTGTCATTCAACTGGCTGACAAGTTTGTGAGGGTGCTAAAAAAAACAGGGACTACACAATGAGCGAATGCTCATTTGGGTCTATCACATATGGCTGAATTCAAGTTTTATATGACATAGTAAGTAATAATGTGCTGGAAAATTATGCCTGACTGAAAAGGTAATCATTTACAAATTACTGTTAGAATAGGGATACCGATTTAGTGTTGTGCCTGTTGTACATGTTCTGTGTCCTTTTGTATTGTGCATTGGTGCTGTCAGGAAAATGTTTTTTAGTAACGTAACGTGTAGGGTTGAGGTGAGGTGTAGAGGTGGGGCTAGGGACAGCACAAATAGGTAAGGTGCTGAGGGAGAGTCACAGCTAAAATGTTATAACGCTTGAGCAGGGTCACACTGGGCATGTTTCAGCTAAGTAAAGGGAAATTACAGGATAATGTTTACTTTGTTCTACTAACTGCATACAGATACAAACCTGCAACACCTGGAAGTAGAGAAAAAGTTAATCAATCTCGTACATATCAGTACATGGCCACTATAACAATTACATGCTCTTTATATGCCCCATTCTTTTCAATGCACTGCAGCCTTCACAAGATCCAAGTTAAAAACAATTACATTTTTGGGTGTTTCGGAAAATGTATCTTAGAAGTGTTCAGCTGTAATTCTGCAGTTTAGAACTGTGAGGTACTTCTCCTTTTAAATGAAATTAGGCAGATGAGTGCCTACTGTGTAGTCTATCACCAAGTGACAGTATTATGTAACCTCAAGAACATCTAACATTATTCACAACTAACGACGGACTTAAAAAATTAAAAGCAAATATAAATAACAAATTCAGCAAAGAATTATGGGACTTACTTATCTGAAACAGCTCTCGCTTTCAACAATGCAGCTGTATAACATATTGTTGCAGACTTTGGCAAGCTGATGTCTAATAGGAGAATAAAGGGCAAGCATTTTAACTTTTAGGCCAGACAATACCCACTTTAAATAGTTTGTTTGACTCTATAGCTTACAGAATGAGACAAAGTTTAGAAAACTTTGTTTTAATTTGACTTGTACAACTTATATACAGTATGACATTTAAACAGCTAATCCATAAAAAGGTGCACATTATTTCTAACCTTTTTCACAGTAAGAAATCATTTAAGTTCTGAGGCTTCCAGTATACATCTGGAAATGATTTTTATTTCAGTGCATCTTTTACAAAAGAGCTGTACTTGTATACACAGACACACACACACAGTAGCAGTACTTTCATACCACTTCATAAAAAAATGCATCTAGATACCTGATGTAAAAAAAAGATGATTAGTTCTAATGACTTTTCTATGACAGTGGATCAAATGCTCAGACTTTAAACAAGATATTTACTATGTGATCACATCTTTTAGGAGTGTTTATGAGTCAGTCAGCTTGCATATCATCACAGATTCTACATTTAACCTCTTTCAGAGTTTAATTCCAGAAACATAATAAAAAGTGAGGATAATTTTAAAAGTGCCACAATTAAAACATAAAATTTTGGGCGTATCTCAGGGAAATGTGGAAGGGAGGATCCCAAGCTACAGGTCACATGACCCACAGGAAAACTGTGACATGTCAAACTATGGGTGTTACCGCAGATGTTACTATGTTTTAAATTATTTGTTTATCCTTAACAATACAACTAGTGACTTACAGAAAGGGTAAACAGTTAAACTAGTAACACACTAAGGGTGAGACTTAAATACACATCAGGGGAGCACATGAAAATTCAATGACTTGTTAAGCCAACACAAAATGCAATACACAAGCACAGCCCACATGATTCAGACATCAAGACACCAAGTTTTCAGCCAGATAAAACACGTTAAATATGAAGCTTGACTCAGTTACATTACAAGATCATTTTCAATGAAATCTTCAGTTAACACAGTATACAAGAACAGACTGCAAGCCTCAGATTTAAGCCAGGTTTCCAGCCAGATCCACCGATCATCACACTACACTGTGTACAAAGCCTTTATATAAAGCGTAACACACCATCATACTTGGCCAATAGTGCTTGGACATCTGCATAGGCTTGTAATTCCAGTAATGCCTCTATTAAATTTTCATGTATATTCAACATGTTAAGAAGAGGAAATTCTTTCATTAGCTAAAAAAAAAGAGAAGAAGAAAAAGAAAAAAAAAACATTAGTTAGAAGGAACAACCAGAAGTGTGTGAATGTGTGACTTCAGCTATTTTATTTTCATACATCAAGTATTTAGTGCAGATGAAAAGTCTGCAATAAAAAATTATGCTCTGCAGTTCACTGAAAAATATACAGGAATGACTTATTATACACATTTACTTAAAAAACAAGAGAGAATGGACATAAAAAAGTACAGTTTCATGAAAAAGTGGTGAAATTCTGAAATACACCGCTAGAAAAATTGAAGATCTGCTGAAGGGTTCAGAAGAGCATGACAACGGGTGGATAAAAGGAAGTGGAAAGCAGCTATACAACGCACCTACAATCTACAATGTTTTCCTTCCACCTATATTTATTTTAAGATCATTTTCATGGTGCCTCTGAAACAATGAAAGAAATGTACCCAGGAGTGCATACTGGAAAACCTGAGTCAGCATCACATTCCATTAAGAAATCTGGTTCTGCCTTAAGAGACAATGAATTATGTCCTACTGGCAAGCTAGTGGTAAACGTATCTGGACGTTACGGACAGAATTCACTATTTGTTTTTGAGACCTGTATCAATATTCAATGAAAGACAAACTACAAGGCTACTCCTGAGGAAGAGTAAATGTGTACAATGAGACTGGTGGAGAAAAGAGAGTTCAGTAATAGCAGATATAAGGGACAATTAGAATTGAATTTTTGTTCTACAAAATGTTAAGTTAAACAGTGCTGAATATGCTTTCAAAAGAGTGAAACAAAGATAACATGATTATCTAAGTTGATCAAAAGTCTACATGGATTACAACCAAGCTAGGAGGTTGCGAACACCAAACTAATGAAATAATGGACTTGAGGAGAAGCCAGAGTTTTTGTCGTATATGCTACTAGTAAAAAGTTACAAGGGTTAGAGGAATCTCTAAGAGGAGAAAACAATGCTGTGTTTGAGAAGACCGAATCTTTTTCATAATTCAGGAGGCCAATTATATGGACAGGTAATGAAGTGTGAGATTCGGAAAATGTACTTGTATATGTAACAATGCCCTAGAAAATTAGATGCTGAACAAGCTGCAGGACATTTACACAAATTAAGGAAACAGAGGAAATGAACTGATTTATTTCTCATCTATAACATGGAGAGATTTTTTTCATCAGAACAAGACAGTCAATCTTGTGACATACAATCCACCTTGACAGACTGTTTGTTGAGGTCCAACAACCCTCCTAGCACCAAACACAGCAGTACTCCTCAGAAAAAACTTAACATGCGGCTGTCTTGAAAACTTTACACAACTACAATGAACATGAAAAGGAAACTGGAGATATGGTGGGGACTTTCAGTATTCTTATTTCTAGTACGGGCAGGATTGGATGATGACCAGTAAAAACCGCAGGAATATTACAAGCACTTCTAGCACAAGACTAATGCACTCTGGCTTAATATATTAGTAAAATTTTCAGTGACTGTGAGATAGCTTCTGGTTATCAGCTAATCCACACACTGTGTGAAATGGTCAGAAGAATGTATAGCAAACTGTACCAGTAGCAGCTGTAGATAAACAGGAGTAAAATATGTTGTTTAAGAGTGTGAAGACAGGCTGCCCGAGTACCTATGGTAACGTAGTGAAAGGCAAAAGAGCTGTTGTATACGATCATCACAAATTCCAGTGCACATCAGTAAACTAAATGTTTGCTTCTTGCATCAGCAGCTGTTCTTTACCAGCAAGAACCATAACAAAGGTGGGAGAACTGTTGTACGTGATCACTACTGAAATGTATTCCAGGTGTATGTCAGCAAACAAAGTTTACCTTTTATTACCAGCAGCTTGTTTATAATAAAACCATAAGAAAGGTGGGAGATCTGTTAGAGGTGATGATTACTGATTCAAATGATTCAGCTGGATAACAGCACAGTTAGTTTTTTCCATCAAGATATGCTTGTTACTGACAGTAGCCATAAATAATATAGTTAGTGGCTTGTGCTACAAGTATGAAGAAACTTGGGAAATGACAATGATCTGATGTGCATCTACATCTGCAGTAGAAGTAGCTGGTTTTCATAGCCCTCACTGCATCTTTCTTTTAATGGTTACAGAGCAGCTCTCGATGGTGTGCTGTGTATGTCAATTACTCCCACCTTTCAATCTTAAATCACTTCCATCTTTAAGTGTCAACACTTAGTGTGGAGAAGAATCATACTCCCAACTACTTGGAAGTGGCACACCCATTGTGATATGGCCTGCCAGGATCTCCTACATAAAAACTACAAGCTGCAAGAAGAATTCAGTCATGTCCACTGTTGAATAACAGTGTGATCATTCCAGGATTCAACAATTTTTGGCCATACTGAATTTTCAGGATCCACTGCAGACTCCTTAAATGTAGCTTAAAAACAGGACATACCATATGAATGACTGCTACAATGAACCCCAATATCTAAAGAAAGGTTCACGGATATCCTGATCTCCCTAGTTTTACAAATTTATGTCTGTTGTGTGTTTAGTTTTGATAATCAGTACAGCAGTGTAGCACGTTTAGTAGTCAAATGTTTATCAATGTAATTCCATTCAGTGTCCTGAGCTATGAATGTATTACATGAACTGACTTGACACATAACCATTAGAGACACCTTAGAAGAAAGTCAACCGAAATGGAGACAGGAAAAATAAAACTGAATGCAGAGTTCCAGAGACACTCAAAAGATGAGAAAACACTTAGAAGAGTAGTACAAAGAGCTAGAAGACAAAAGAATAGAAAAGACAAGATCTCTCTTCAAAAAGATCAGTGACACTAAGTGAAACTTTTGCATAAAACTAGGCATGATAAAAGATAAATACAGATAACCTAGCAGTAGAAGATTTTAAGTAAAGGTGACAGTAATTCCCAGAAGTGCAGTTGTGTGAGGAACCTGCCATAAATGCAGATACTGCAGTGTATTCACTGTTGTAGCCATGACTCCTGGAATAATCCAGCTGCAGATGACCAGTAAAGCCCAACTTCCATATCTGCAACTCCCCCACAAGGCTTTTATTGTAAAATATCGCCCCTTTGCGCATGCACAAATGTTCTGTGATAATGAATATTAACTTCTGCTGCACATATAATATACACTTTTATATATTAATACACACAGAAAACTATACTTCTATACCCCTTGTTTATGCACATCATGTGTTTTTATATTTTAATCTCATAGATTTTAAATAGGAACATATGGTGCACATTTTTTCTGTTCCCCCTGCACAGACTGTCACGTAAGTTGTTATTGTACAAAGCTTGCATTGTCTAACTACCTAAAGCATATAACACTTAAGACTTAAATACGACTTAAAACACAGAGGTTTTGTGTCAGTTTATCGTTACATTTCATATTTTTATAATTTATAAGTTTGTTTTTCCTAGAATTAAATCTAGTTTTTGGTAATACAAATGAGTTAGAGATTTTTTCAGTAGTTTGAACTGTTTCTTACTTTTGACTGACAATTTGATTTAGACAGTAAAACTAGGAATTTCTAGTTTACACAGACCTGAAGAAGAACTGAACACAATTTTAGTTAAAAGATTTAGGCAAATTAATAGGGTGAGAGCATAATATTGTTAAGATTTTTTTTTTTATTTTAAAATGTTGAAAGTATGCAATAACTAAAGAGACAGATTTTTAGGAATGTTGATTGGCATGATATTTTAGGTTAGCTTGGATCCTTGTTATCACTTGATTTTTAAAGGAAGGCTGGGGGTGTTTTTTTATTTATTTATTTATTTTATTTTACATTTGTTGACCGGGATAGTCCGACTGGATACATGTCCATTTTCAGCGGAGGACCAGGGAGAAAAGCTCCAAGATAATAATTCACATTGAACATTTAGTAAATGCTAGTTTCAAGCAGATTACAGTCATAAGCAATACCAGCATTTAGCACATATAGTACTAACTTACTATAAAACACTTCACAAAACATAACATTATTTTCAAAGTTAAATATACATAACATTACATAAAGGTTCAAGACACACTGAGCAGCAGTTATACAATTGACCCTTCCTGAAATGGGAGTGGTAGAAAAAAAGTAGTTGAAGGTAAGGCACCTAAGAAATCGGGAGGTCACTAGGCGGGGTTAGTGCAAGGACATAACCAATGAGTTTTGAAGTATTTCTTGAGTTTGTTTTTGAATTGAGTTAGTGAGGGTTCTAGGGTCAAGTCAGCTGGGAGTCTGTTCCATATTTTTCCAACAGAGTCCCCAGCTGAGTAGTTGGATTTGTATGTTTGAACTAGGAGTCTAGTGGATTATTGCAGTGGCCGGGTGCTGGTGTAGGGGCTGATAATATTTTTTAGTGCAGGTGTATTTTCTGATCGGTAAAGGACTTTATGTGCCACTACTAGCTGGTTAAACTGCAGTAGGCTTGGCAGTTCAAGCCATCCTAGGCGATTTAGGTTGTGACAGTGGTGTGTCCGGTAGGCTGTGCCAGTAGCAAATCTGGCAATGTGGTTATAGCAGGATGATAGTTTATTAAGATCTGTTTTGTTTAAGTTGGAGAATAGAAGTGAGGCGTAGAGAAGAGTTGATAGCAGATGGTAATGGGCAATTGCAGTTCTAGCAAGTGGGTAAGGAAAGGTTTGATTCTGTAAAGAGAGCCAATTTTTTATTAATGGTTTTGATAGCTTGACTGATATGCGCATCAAACTTCAGGTTATCAACTACGACACCCAGTAGCTTAGTTTGGGCTTCTGGGGAGATGATAGTGCCATTGTTAGCAGTTATGTTGAAAGATGGTGGGGGGGGGGGTCCTGCATGTGGGGAAGAAGAAGAGCAACTTAGTTTTGTTTGGGTTTAGGATTAGATGTTGGAGAGCCATTTTTCCACTGTATTGAAGGTATTTTGGGTTAATGTGAATAAAGTAGCTCGTGAGGTGTCAGAACAAATCAAGGTGGAGTCATCCACATATTAAATGCAGGTAGCATCTAAGATGACTGAATGAAGGTTGTTGATAAAGATGGAGAAAAGAAGGGGTCTTCGTATCGAGCCCTGGGGGACTCCTAATGTGATGGATAAGCAAGATGTGATCTTGTCCTGCCATAGGACTGCCTGCCCTGGAGGTAGGACTGAAACCAATGGAGTGCATGGTTGTTTAAGGAGAAGGCCTTCAAGGTATTTATAAGCATTTTGTGGTCAACCATGTCAAAAGCCTTGGATAGATCTAGAATGAGTGCTGAAGATAGTTTGTTATTATTGCGGTTGTGGTTAATGACGACAGAGGAGGGCAGAAGTAGTACTGCGGTGTGGCTTAAAGCCATGCTGAAAGTTGGACAACAGGTTGGAAGGTAAAGTATGTTTGGGTACTGGGTGTGGCTGCATTAGAATTAGAGCCATTGGGAGAGAGTTGGCTGGCTAGAGACTGGACAGTCTCTGTGAAGAAGCTGTTGAAGTTATTAACAATGTCTACTGGGGATTTTTGTTGGGAAGCTGAGGTGGGGTGGAGTGGCGGTTTGGCCCGGGTGGAGTAGATTTATTCCTGCCCAGAACTTTTGAGGTTTGTTTTGAAAGCTGGACTGATCTGTATTTACAGCAGAAACGTTTCCACCCCCACTTCAACTGCTATTTAATTAAGTGTTCTTAAATATATTGACCATTAAGACCAATGGATCTCTCGTCTGTGCTGACTAATAAAGGAAATACGAATTCAACATATCTGGTTGGATTTTTTACTTGATTTACTAAGTTTAAGAGATTTATTCGAGTAGATAGCGTTGCATTTTATTATTTTTTTAAGTTTTAAGTTTAAGTTTAATAACAGTTAATACCAGTACCATGTTCATATTGTTTCAAATCTGGGGAGTATTTTTGTATGGTTATTCCACTGAGAGCACCTGGTGAAAAGTTTCTTACATGGTTTGTTTTTTTTGGACTATGTGTGCAACACTTGGCTTCCTAAAACATTGAGGAACTCTGTGGATTTCATCTTTTTTTAAAACCCCTTTCAAAAACATTTTGACATGAGACTATACTGAAATAGGAAAATCCAAGGGCAGACATGCTGAAATAGCCGATAAATGAACCTTGATGGAGGAGTTGGAGGAGTAAGAATGGTCATAGGATAATAACTCACACAAATATTATAAAACCAGAAAACAATTTGACTGAATGAGTGCTAGTTGTGCTGCTGGCACCAACTAGAAAACCTTTTTCCATTTTCTAACATGTGAGTTTCTAGTAGCAGGCTTTTTTTTTCCTCCCTTAGCTGCGGATTTTCCCCCTCCATTAGTACCTGCTGCACATCTCAGTAAACAGGTCCTAAAGGGAATTAAAGCACCATCATCAAAGTAGTCAACTGAAGTTGATTAGGATCTGGGTATATCAAACACACCTGATCTTGTGCAAGTACATCCATCCAGTTTGTCAGAAAGCCAGTGGTAACTGCCCTTGGCCATTGGCCATTTCTAGAATTAGGGAAAAACAATGCTGCCTGGGCTAGAAGGGAGTCATCACAATGATCTTGGAGGATTCCTTCTGAATCTTCAGAAGTACCGTGAATATCAGTGGAAAGCATGAAAAAGCATACAGGAATATTCCTATCCAAAGAAAGAAAAAGGCATCTGTCTTCCAGGCTTTCTTGCATAGACTCCTGGAGTAGAATCTTGACAGCTGATTGTTCAAAGAGAAGGCAAAATGACTGGCTTGCATGACTCCCTACAGATGTATCAAATCTTGGAAGAGCCCCTAATGTAGTTTACATTCGTGAGGGTCTGCCTTTGTCCTGATCAACTTGTCTGCCACACAGTTTTGCTGTCACAAAACTTAAGATGCCTGTAGAGTGACGCTGTGCAGTGAAACTACATCCTAAGCTACCACGGCTAGTCTGCAAAGGGGGTACGACCTAATTCTCCCTTGTTTGTTGATGTACCACATGACTTTGGTACTGACTGACAACATGAAGAGGTCCCACAAACCTTTTATCCATCCTTAAACGCTTTCCTAAACAAAGCCTGAGGCATCTGTGGTGACTGACTCCTTTGGAACAGGGATGGAGAAGGGAAGAACTGGATTTAAGGAAATTTGCTGTATCCACCAAGTGATTTCATTTCTGCCAAACTCTAGTACTGGGATTTGAAAGGACAAAGGATCTTGGTCCTGGGATGAAAAAGGCTTCAGATACAATAGTATCTTTCCCATGAGGAGTCTTACCAGGTATATCATGAGAAGCATAAATACCATGACACCCAAAATCCTGACGTAGTCCCTCACAGTGACCAAACTGAGTAGAAAACCTTAAAAACAGACTTTGTTATAGGTCTGTTTTGTCCTGTGGGGAAAAAAAACACTCTGAACTGTGGTGTCTAGCTGACACCTCAGGAACACAATCCTGTGTGATGGAGTCAAAAAATACTTTTGAAAGTTCTCTTGGAATCCCAGCTTGTGTAAGAAATGTTTCACCCAAGTAAGGGATTCCTGACACTTTTAAAAAAAAACTATGGAAAGATAAGCAAGTCTAAATCTAGAAAAATGTAGATACCCTGTTCATAGGCTAAGTGTGTACTAGGCTAATAGTCCTGGAGCCTTTACAAGCCTAGCCCATAGAACTGCCATGGCAATGTGCCACCCAACATTAGTTCCCAGTGCCTCTACGAAGTAGAGCCACTGGAGTGATCCCTGGGGTGAACTTTCTATTACCCATTCACTCAACAAGATTTCTCTTGAAGAGGAACAGCAAGGTGCTCTGCTTAACATGTATGGGAAGTCTATTCCAGAGTATGGGCAGTCTCTGGGTGAGGAACCTGTCCCTCCAGCATGTTCTGTTGATTGTGGTAATGAGGTTGAGGTCTCTGGACCGTGTGGTGCGGAGGGACTGGGATTTCTTTAGATGTAGCATTTCTAACAGAGCCGGGTCAGACATGGCTTTGTAAGTGAAGCAGAGATCACCTCTAAGTAGGCGATAGGAGACAGAGAATAGCTGGAGCCTTTTGAGTCTGCCCATGTAGGACATGTGTTTAATGCCTAGGATCTTCTTCGTGAGGTACTTCTGTGGCTTCTCCAGCTGCTGCAGGTGCCTAGTGAGGTACATGGTAAATAGGGCATTATACTCGATGATTGGTCTAATGAGGGAAGAGTAGAGAGAGAGAGAGAGAGACGATGACCTCTTTCCTCCTGGATGCAAAATCCTTGGTAATGAGATGTGCCACACAGGACTATCTGAGAAAGTGGCAATGTGGTGGTCGAAGGAGAGGTTGCTGTCAACTTGCATCCCCAGAACTCTTATAATGCCTTCAGTGTTTAGTGGGCTCCCATCAATGTGGTAATTAGTGGGAAATGAGTTTTTACCAAAGGGGATGACTATGCATTTTTTTTTAGCAATAAGCTTAAGGCCATGGTAACCCACAATGAGCTATAACCGGAGCTAGACACTTTGTGAATACCCTTGGTGCAGTGGTCAGTCCAAAAGGTAAGGGACAGAACTGATAACTTGATCCTGACAAACAAAACATTGACCACCTGAAGTCTGGATGAATAGGAATGGGATGATGGGCATATTTTAAATCTAGTGTTACAAGAAAACATGAATGAGGAAGAAGAGGCAACAGACTGCAAAGTGACAACATTCTGAACATGGATGCTATCACAAACAGGTTTAGGAAAGAGATCCAGAAATGGTCTCCAAGCATTTTCTTTCTTTTGCACCCTTGAATAAAAAACTTTTCCAACCTGGGAAGGAGGAACTGGTTTGATCACTCCCTGGTACAGCATGCAATGAAGGAGAGGTGAAAAAAGAGTGGTCTAGTGCTTCTGTAAGTTGATGAATGATCTTTGTGCAACCCTTAAGTCTGAAACTCTCCGTTTCCAAAGAGAAAAGTGGAGATTTGGACCTTCTGAAAAGAAAAAGCATCTGCCGGGTTGAAAGGGGGAACGTGGGCCTGAATTTATTTTGGAAACCCCTTGTCATTTCTTCTTACACTTTTGTTTACCTGCATTTTGTTGAGACTGTTTATTTTGTTTTTTTTTACAAAACTGGACAAGGGGTGAGAGACTCCCTTAGAAACTTGGAAAAAAGAGGGCTGAAAAATCTTTTAAAAAAAAAAAAAAACTAATTTCTCTGAATCAGCTTACCCCTACCATCACACTTTTTGATTGTGACTACAACAGAGGGACCAAAAACTAAATCTCTATCCAAATGAGAATTTAAAACAATTTTTATCATCTGGGAGATTCTGAGAATGCAGCCAGGAAAACCTCCTCAAAACAGTACTAGTGGCCATAGTCCTGGAATTATCAATTGACTTGTACACACACTGTAAACAATGAGCACTGACATGTACTACAGAAGAAACCACATTATGTAAAGCAGATTTTTCCTCACAAAAAACAGCAGACAAAACCCTTCTCACACTTTCACAATTAGTCAGAATAAACATCAACAAAGTCATAATTCAAAATTCTGAAAAATCAAAGTTACAAAAGCATTAACTTTTTTCTCATACTTATCAATAATCTTCCCATCCTTATCAGAAAGAGTAGGACTGGAATGAAGTAAATGCTTACTAGCAATAGGATTAACTAAATCTATAGCTAATGGGTCAGGTTTGGGAAAAGTGTATAAAGGCTTAAGACTGAGGAATTTTATACATCGTATCTGCTTTTTTAAGAGCAGTAGGCTGCCTATCAGGAAAATTGCAGGTGGCAGAACATGCATCATCCAAAGCTCACAAAACTGGAGGAATAGGTGAAGGTTCTGGAAAATCCTTTAGTAACAGGTCTTGTAATTTCTGAGTGACTGACGAATATGAGTGTTCATCCACTGAAAACAATACAACATTCTGGAAAAAGGTTCTGAGAAAGAGAAACCCCACAGATAGAATTAGCATCTGTGTTCTTCTCTGAGCCAGAGTCAGAAAAATTAGGAGAAAACCCTGTAGCCATCCGTTCAGCTTTCTGTTTATATTCAGAATCTTGAACTGCTTCAGGAAAAGAGGTATCCCTCTTTCTTTTATCAAAAACTACTTTATAAGAAGGATCAATAGCCTAAACTCAACCCTGAGCCACATCCGGTAAATTGCTCTATTCTAAGAAAAATTGAGGAGAAGCAGATAACAGGTTTAGTTTTCTTTTTGACAGGAATGGTATAGGCAAAAGTGTTATTAATAGCAGCAGCAGCTTCCCAAGGATGAGCACAATATTCTGACTCAAAAGAAAAGCCTTCCCAGAACAAACAACAGTAGTCTCCCTTGCCCAATGAGGGGGACCCCAAGAGCCACAGAGGATGTGGCTAACCTCTGGCCCATAGTGGCTGTAGGTGCTATACACACCAGAAGAATCCAAAGTAAAAGTTGAGTTGTCTGATATACAACAAATGGCCACAGCAGAGTCTCCCACCTGCAGCTGAGGCAAACTGCTAGCCTGCTGTGGTGGCAAACATTAAGTTTTTCTTTTCTTTGCTGGAAGAACCACCAATTGGGGGATCGACAGTTTGTTCCACGGTCAGATGAAGATAGTGCCTCTCTTACAGGGAAGACAACATCTGGTATAAACTTGAAGTCTTTGAAAATCACTTTTTTCAGAGAAATGCACAATAAAAAATAGCATTAAACACACTGCCAACCCCAAAAAGTAAAAAAAGAAGTTATCTGCTTACCATAACGTTCCATGTGAGTTGTTCATCGCACCTTCATTCCTTACTGATGGGTTCTGAGCCAATCCCTCAGCTTCGATATGGCCAACTGCAAAGGTCGAGGTCTTCAAATAGCTCGAGGCCAAGTAACTATCTCATGATGCACCTGGAATTACCTCAGATCTTGTTTGCTGCGTATAATAATACCATATGTCATTCTTTCACTCCCAAGAGAAAGGTAATAGAAGGATTGAATAGCCAGGATGGATCCAGCATCTCGGTCATCTAATAGCCCAGAATGGGGTAGTTGGGAGAGATGTAAGAATGAAGGTGAGATGAACAACTCACATGGAACGTTAGTACATAACTTCTTTATGGGAAGTTGTTCAATCTCACTGTTCATTCTTTACTGATGGGTAGCATCCCAAGCACCATTAACCTCGGGTGGCTCACTGGAGTATATTTTTTCAGGACCATGGATCCAAAGGAGGCCCTGTCAACTTTGTAATGAGTGATAAAGGTATGAGGTTTTGACCAAGTGGCTGCTGCACAAATGTTATCAATGGGAAGTCTGGCAGAAAAAGCAGATGATGTAGAAACTGCTCTGGTTGAGTGAGCTTTAATCTTATGTTGCAAAGGCATATTGGTAGCTGAATAGGCAAAGGTGATACAATCAGATAACCATTTAGACAGAGGTGTCTTAGCCACTGGTCTACCCTTCCTGGAGTCTGAGACAAACAAAAAGCTGGTCTGATTTTCTGAAATCTTTTGTTCTATCCAAATAAAATCTGAGCTGTCTGTGAATATCAAGTTTGTGCAGCATATACTCTAAATTGTTTGATTTGCCAGTCTTCTTCCCCAACCATTCGATCTGTTTGAGATTGGTTTCAGTGCAAACCTTGGGAAAAAATGAGGGGTTTGTTCTAAGTGAGAGACTGTCAGCATGGAATATCAAATATGGAGGCTTGATGGATAAAGCCTGAAGCTCTGACACTCTGCGGGCAGAAGTAATAGCTACCAGAAAGATGGTCTTCCATGACAAAAATTTGAGGCCACAAGAAGAAGCTGGTTCAAATGGCGGAAGAATTATCCGGGAAAGCATAACATTTAGATTCCATGGAAAATAGGGAGATTTCACAGGTAGTCTAATATGAAAAGTCCCTTTGAGAAAAACTTTGGATTACTTGAGACATGATATTCAACCCTTCAAATCCAAGATGAAAATTAGAAATAGCAGCCAATTGATTTGTTAAAAATCATAGTCAAGAACTCTAAAATGGAGGCCATAGGGGCTTGGTAAGGATCAATATTATTTTTAAAAGATATAGCTTCCTAGTAGAAGATTTATGAGGAGATAAAAGGATCTGTTTTGTCTTATTGGAGAGGTTATGGAACCTGGCTATGATGGGAATTGGAGCAGCCAAGCTGTCAGCTTCAGGGACTGCAGAGAGGGATGAAGATCCCCCAAAGAGTGTGTCAGAGGTCTGAAACTGGGTCCAGAATCTAAGGGTCCTCCCAAAAGATGAAGTCGAAGGAAGGGGAACCAAATATGACGAGGCCAATGAGGGGCTATTGAAATGATGGTCCTTCCCAGGGATTTTGCTATCTGTAGAACCTTGGGTATCAACAGGATTGGTGGAAATGCAGAGAGGAGACACGGAGGCCAATCGTGTACGAGTGCATCCCTTGGAGCTTCTCACGGAGGGGTAATCAGGGCAAAGTAGCTTCTGCATTTCGTGTTCATGTGACTAGCAAAAAGGTCGAGGTAGGGCTGGACCCACCTGCGGAATATCCTGTCTGCTATTTATTTCTTGAGGGACCCCGCGTGGGGCAACAAAATAGCCCTGCAGAGCTTATATGCTATCACGCTGGATTTCCCCGGGATGTGCACTGTGAACAGAAAGTGCTGGGTGGAAACAGCCCACTGCCATACCATGAGAGCCTCGCAACAAAGGGGGTAAGACCTGGTTCCTCCTTGTTTGTTCAAATACCAGACCACTGACATGTCTGTCTGAATCGCAATCGTACCCAGAGAAAGAGTCCTGAAAGTACGGCAACACCAGAAGTACTGCTCTCATCTCCAGGACATTGATATGCAGATGCGTCTCTTGATTGGTCCATGTGTCCTGGGCTGTCTTTCCCTGAAAATACCCCCACCCACCCTATCAGGGAAGCGTCCGTGGTCACTGTGGCCACTGGAGGGGGTAGTACAAACGGGCATCCTATCATGATACGAAGTGAAGTCAACCACCACTGAAGGTCTTTTTTGCAAGAATTTGTGATCATTATAGTGTGAGACATAGGAAGCTCTTGGTAAGACCATTGAGTGAACAGCAGCCACTGTAGTATCCGCATGTGCATACGAGCTAGTGGTATGGTTATAATTGCTGCTGCCATCATGCCTAATAATTTCAGAACTTCTGATGCTGGTGCTCTGACCTTTGATATCAGAACGCTGACATGCTAACGAAGAAGAAAGACTTTCTATTGGAAGCCTTAGTGTGGTGGTGGTAGTGGTGGTGTCCAACTCTGCCCCAATAAAAACGATATGTTGCGATGGCGACAAGGCAAATTTTTCTGAGTTGATTGCAATGCCCAGATGATTGCAGAGTGACAGAGTGGACTCCCTGGTCTGAATGAATTGATGTCTGGTGGTGGCAGTAAGGAGCCAATCGTCTAGGTACGGAAACACCTGGAATCCTAGATGCCTCAGGTGAGCTGTGACCACTGCCATGCATTTGGTTAACACTCTGGGGGCTGTAGTGAGACCAAAGGGCAGGGCTCTAAACTGGTAATGATTGGCTCCCAACCAGAAGCACAGATGATCCCTGGATGGCCTGGCCATTTTTATGTGGTAGTATGCATCCTTGAGATCTATCGAGCACATCCAATTGTCTTTCCCTAAGAAGGGAAGTATAGACTGAAGTGTGACCATCCAGAACTTCTCTTTCTTTACATATTGGTTCTGTCTGCAGAGGTCCAATATGGGTCTTCAGTCCCCCGTCTTCTTTGGAACCAAAAAGAATCTTGAGTAAGTTCCGGATCCTGTCTCATCTGCTGGAACTGGTTGGATGACTCTTTCTTAGCAACGTTTGGACCTCTATTGTTGCCCCTTTCCCTGTAACTGGGTGGAACGTCCAGGATTTTTCTTATGGGTGGAGGGGGTGTGGCGAATGGGATGAAGTATCCTCTGGAAATAATACTTTGTACCCAGCTTTCTTTTATTTTGAGCCAGGCATCTGGATAAAAAGATAAGCGACCCCCTGACTGCCTCCAGAGCAGGATAGTCGGGCCTCCTGGTAGGGCTTCCCAGAGAACTGACCTCTGTCGCCCTGGTGTTGCAGACCCCCTCTGCTGCGAGGATGGCGTCTTCCATTATTTCCCCTCCTCTGCCTCTGGAGGGGGGTTCACCATGTGTGTCCTGAAAAGCTCCTTGGACTTTTCGGAGCCACATTTTTCCTCCCCTTTGACCTTTACAGGATAGGGTTGGGTAATGGTGGAAAAATGGACCCCGACGGCAGAAAGAATCTTTCTGTCGTGTTCACACCTGGTTAAGGTCTCCTTCACTTTAGGCCTGAAGAGGGAAGAGCCATCAAAGGGAGTGTTCATGAAGGATGACTTGAAGGGCTCCACGAAGGCACATAAGCGCATCCAGGAGTGTTTCCTAAGAGCACCTCCTGTACCCGCTGCCCTACTCGTTCCATCAGCTGCATAAGAGATGAGGCTCATAGATGAGTTGACTATAGAATTGAGGGCAGCAAGCTGAGCGGCAACTTTGTCGGAAGTTCCTGCAGCTACTGTACCCTGAAGATAATCTCCTAGCTCCTTAAGGAGATCTCTTTGTAATCTGGTTAAACAGTTGAACGAACAAACAGCAAAGGTCGCTGAACTAAACATGTGCTTCACATATCTATCCATAAAACTGCAGTCTCTGTTAGGAGGATGGATAGATGAGGAAGTCTCAGACATTTCCTTTTTGGTGGCTGCCACCACCACCATGGCATCACCTGGAACACCTTTTGTTAAAAATGGTTTGTCAGGGGAGGCAGAAATGAATTGGCCTCCTAGGAACAGGCTCCATAGTATCCGGAGACTCCCATGCCCTTCGTGAGACCAGCTGCATCAGCTCATCGAAGGGCAGGGACACCCAAGAGGTGGAGGGCTGAGACCTGAAAGCCTTCAGGAGAACTGACTCATCCTCAGTAGGGCTTTTGGACTGCCAGTCACCCCTCTGCCTAAGGATTTCAAGTACCTCAGCAAATGAAACATCCTCAGAGGGGGACCATG
Source organism: Protopterus annectens (assembly GCF_019279795.1). NCBI lineage: Eukaryota > Metazoa > Chordata > Ceratodontiformes > Protopteridae > Protopterus > Protopterus annectens. Next base: position 380,979,716 of record NC_056739.1, on the reverse strand, counting down.
GGGACCCTTCTGACTCATCTAATTCAGTATCTGATGTTAGAGACTCCTGAGGGGAGTCTAGATGTTTCCTCTTACATAATCTCTTCCTGGGAACCTCATCTGTGTGAACTTCTGGTAAGGTCTCGGAAGAGCAGGGGCCTCACAATGGGGCTTCCTGAGGCTCTGGGTCTCTATGCTTGGTAAGGATGTGTTAGGCAGAAGCAGACACAGGCACTTTAGGGGAGGAGGAAGGCAGACCTGAGGTCAAGGATGTCTTAGGAGACATGACTCTCCTCATGGCATCGAAAGCACCTCTGCTCCAATGTGAGGGAACCGACAGATCCGAAGATACCGTCGACATCCCCGGCACCGAGACAGTGGGCTCCGAACCAGAGGTAGGAGCCGAGCTCATCTGAGCCGAAGCTCCGAGAAGGAGAGTCAGAACCAACAAGTCAGTCCGACTATCCTCCCCGGACCCGACTAGAGAGTGTCAGCCCTTACAGTCCTCGATCGGCACCGAGGACATCAGACTGCATTGAGCCGAAGACATTGGAGCAGGCACTGGTTTTGAGGGTTCCACTATCATCAAGGTCTGACCCCTCCGGCGCCGAAGGATCAGCATGGCTCGGAGGAGGAATAGTTTGAACTGGTGCAAGGTTCTTCGGCTCTGAAGCCATTTGGGTCGAAGACGATAACATTTTTGCCAAGGCCGGTGCCAATAACAGCTTCTGCACCACACGATCCACATCCAGATCGGACAGGCTGATAGAGGATTGAGAGGAGTGCACCGAAGGTGGTACTGACTGAAGTAATGGACTCTCTGGAGCTTTGGACACTGGTTCCAAGACTGGGGGCCAGATCTGAAAGGAAAAGACTGCCGATTCCGATAGCAGTGGAGCCGAAGTCGAAGATTTGTTTGATTTCTTAGAGTCCAAAGTCTTGGAAGACTTTGAGGACTTGTTGGATCCATCTTGGTCACTCAAAGCTTCTTGAAATGAAGGTTTCAACACCCCTCTGTCGATAAGTTTTCTCTTCCTTTCCTGAAGGACCCTTGAGGAGAAGGAATGACAAAAAGCACAGCTGTCTTGCAAATGCAAGGCTCCTAGACTAGTATACACAATTCACGTCGCTGTCTGTTACAGACATCTTTTGGCCACACTTTGGGCACTTCTTAAACCCAGACTTGGGATGCTCGTCTTGGTCAGCCACTGGAAAACTTGGAGAAGAATTACTGTCACAAAAAACAATTCTACAGTAATCAGCTACCAAAAATCTTAAAAACATATCAGGCTAAAACACACACACACACACCGAAATGCAATGTAAATATAAATGTGACAGGAAACGCCTTTACTGTCACCACAACTTTTTAAACACACAATAATAGCAGGCTATAGAGAAAAAAGGAGATAGCTGCTAAGATATAATATCCTGTATAAATATCCAGTCAGACAAAATTACTGTTAATAAAACTCTAACAGTAATTATAAATTTAAGCCTTTCCTAAACAAACTGAATGCTAAATACGCTACACAGAAAAACTACACACTAAAAAGTTTTTAGCAAAATTGTGACAAAGGTCGCTGACTAAGCACACTACTGACTAGCAGAGAGTTTAAACTAAGCCTAAAACGAGAGGTTAACTAGAAAAAAATTTTAAACAGACTAATGGAACGGACTAAAGTACACTAACACACAGTATAAAGCTGTAAGAGCTTTAATAAACTACCTAAGCTATTTAAACTATCTAACTATGTAAATGTAAGTAAGAAATAAGTAGAAAAACAATTTTACTAGCACAAACTAATGCAGAACCTCCGATCTACTGCAGCAGCAAACTAGATCTGAGGTAATTCCAGGGGCATCATGGGATAGGGACTTAGCCTCGAGCTATTTGAAGACATCGAGCTTTGCAATTGGCCATATCGGATCCGAGGGATCGGCTCCGAATCCATCAGTAAAGAATGAACGGCGAGATTGAACAACTTCACATTAGAAGTTATGTACTTACCATAACTTGGCATCTGTGTTGTCCAATTTCATTATGCATCACGAATGGGTCTTTGGATCCATCTCGGTCATTTTTTTTTTCAGACATATGTTCCAAGCCTTAAACTCTATCCTCTCCCATAATGCTTCACACCACTTCAAACTCTCAGATCGAGTTTTCTTCCCCTTCATAAAGACAGTTAGAACTATAGCACAAAAAAAGTGACCAACTGGATCCCGGACTAGAAACCAGTGGGTTCCTTTATCCTCTATGGTTTTATATATATATATATATATATATATATATATAGGTTAACTATCACACGTTCAACATCACATTGTTCACAAATGTTCGGAAATCTGAACACCAAACTGTGTGAATGTCGAACACAGCATTTCAGTGCAGTCGAATGTCGAAAATGTCAACTACACTGAAATGCTCCTACCTACACAACATACTACAATAGGTATTCAGGAGGGCAAGCCCCTCTGCACCCCCACCACCCCCTACTTATATATACAAATTCCGAGATCACACTAAAGTGAGGGTAAAGGTACATTTCCCCATCCCCACTATAGTGCGATCTGCACCGCAATACTGGAGCTGACAACAGCGGACATTCACTCATGTCATCTTCGGCATTGTGGTCATCACCCTAACAGTTCCGCTAAGTGGTTTTCGCACATAGCTCGTTCATCTAAAAGACGAACATACATGTGATAGTAAACACACACACATATATATATATATATATATATATATATATATATATATATATATATATATATGGGTCTACTTTGTTTCATTGAATCTCATTTCACTGAATTTCATTTCACCCTGACCACATCGCTGAAAATCCAAATTACTGAAAACTCATTTCACTGAATCTCATTTCAATGAACCAAACTTAGTACATATAGCACTGTGTAGAGTACTGTAAGGCAAGTAAAAGGTATATGCCCTTTTCCCCACTGTAGTGCAGTCCTGGAGTTAGTATATATAGTTGGGGGGTTTGGGGGCTCAGCCCCTCACATTGGGTGTGTGTGGGGGGGGTGTATCCCCCCCACTTACAGTACATATTGTCTTCTGGAGAGAGTTAGTCATTGGTGCTGTAACTATGCATATATATTGTTTAAAATGTATTGTTCTGAAATTTTTGGTAAAATACAATATAAAACAAACAAGGTGGGGGGCTATGCACCCCACACCGCCCAAGATGTCAGAGAAATAAAACTTCTTTGGATACTGGTTGGTCGTTGATTATTTTCCATTGCAGAACTTGAGGACCAGTGGAGTTGCGGTGTCAACAAGAGTTGAACCTGTTGTCTCAAAGATCTTATTCTCTGGGTGGGGTAGCCTGCTATCTGTGTGATTGCGTTCTGCTACATTCCTATGAAATCTATGTCCTATACAGGAGTCATCTTGGATTTTGTCGTGTTCACTGTAATTCCCAGGCAATTGAACAGTTGCAACATAGCCTGAACAGCCTAAAGTAGTTGATGCCTTGTAAGTGGTATAAGGAGACAATCATCCAGGTATGAAAACACCTGGAATCCTTGCAGACGGAGGTGAGCTGCAACCACTGCCATGCATTTGAATACCCGGGTGGCAATAGTGAGGCCAAAGGGCAGTACTCTGAATTGGTAATGACTGGCCCCCAGCCCGAAGCGCAGATAATCTTCAGGAGTGCATATCTATTTTGATATGATAGTATGCATCCTGGAGATCTACAGAGCATATCCAGTCGTCCTTGCACAGAAGTGGCTGAATGGACTGTACCATAACCATGTAGAACTTCAACTTCTTTACAAACAAATTCAAACTGCTCAGATCCAAGATTGGTCGAAGGTCCCCTGTTTTCTTTGGCACCAAAAAGAGCATGACTAAGTTCCACATCCTTGTTGTTCGGTTGGAACCTGCTGGATGACTCTTTTTCAATAAGTTTTTGAACCTCTAGAAGGGGACTCTTCCTCTGACTCAGTGGCATATCAGGGAGATACATCCCAGAACTGGGATAAGGCAGGAAAAAGGGAATATAGTAATTTCTGGAAATTATATTTAACACCCAGGTGTCATGTGTTAAGTTTGTCCAGGCTTCTGGGTGTAACAAACGTCTGCCTCAGACAGCCTCCACAGTACGACAGCCAGACAGCACCTCAGGAGTGCTGAAAGGGCCTGTCAGAGACAGGTACACTGAAGACCTGATTTTTGTGGACCCCTTCTCTCTCTCTGGGGCGACATCTACCGTTAAATCCTCTCCCTTTGCTTCTAGAAGAAGATTCATCTGGCACTTCAGGAAAAGACCCTTGAGATTTATGGAACCACATCTTCCCACTCCAATGGTTCCTGGAAAAGGTTTGTTGGGGGGGAAGAAAAACTGATCCCTATGGCAGATAAGAGTCTTACTTTCCTGTTCACTGCGGTTAAGAGTCTCGTTTACTGATGGCCCAAGCAAGGAGGAAATGTCAAAAGGGGTATTAATGAACAACACCTTACAGGGGACACAAACCCGCACAACCTCATCCAGGCATGTATCTTGAGGACTATGCCTGAACCAGCGGATCGTGAGGTTTCTTCCGCAGCATGGGAAATCAACCTCATTCAGAAATTAGCGATGGAAGACTGTGGTCAGTTGGGGAGAAACCTTTTTGAGGTCTTCCTCACACAGTGACTGTCAGAGAGGTAGATATTTCCTTAATCAGATCTCTCTGAAGGTTCATGAAGTGTGCCAAGTAATTCAATGCTCTCAGTGTAAAGTTGGCTGACGCAGACACATGCTCTCCATGCTTGTCCAAAGCCTGAGATTCCTTATTCGGGGGATGAATGGTGGAGCGCTGCTCAACTAGCCCCTTCTTAGTGGCTGCCGACACCACAATGGCATTGACTGGGACAACTTTACTCCAAAAAGGGTAGTCATTGGGGGAACTAAGGTATTTGTCCGGGTGTTTAGAGATGGGATCCATGGTGTCAGGCTCCTTGCAAGGCTGGCAGGCGAGAAGATCAATCAGCTGGTCCACCGGGGGGGGGGGTCACCCAGGATGTAGAAGGGCCTACACTGAATGCCTCCAGGAAACCTGACTCCTCAGAGGAAGGGGGTTGAGAAGACCAGCCACCCTTTTGCTTCAGAATTTCTAACATATTCCTGAAGGAAATATCATCGGATGAACATCAGGGGGATCCTTCTGCCTCATTGAAATCAGTGTCCTCTGTCAAAGACTTCAAAAAGGAGACAGTGCTTCCTCTTGCACCAGCGCTTCCAGGGACCTCTTCCGTGGGGTACTCTGGAGAAGACTCAAAAGACAGGGGGACCCCTTGCTGAGGGATAGGTTAGAGGCTCTCCAAGACGGGCTGACCAAGGACCGGATGGATGAGAGCAAAGCCCGATTCACAGGGGTTGATAGGGCCTAGCGGAAGAAAGGCTGCCTCTTGTGGAGTGGAGAATGCCCTCTCTGCCACCTGGAAGGCAGATGACATTGGGAAAATCTCCACTCACAACCCAGGAACTGAAGCTGCCAAGGGAGAGAAGGACAAGGCCACTCCGGCTCAGACACCTCCAGAAGGCACCGGCTCTGAACTGTCAAAGGCCGAAGGTCCGAAGGGATAGTTCCTAAAAGATCAGACCCGACACCAACATCTCAGGGTCTGCGACCCGCTCAGGTCCAAAGACATCGGAGCTGAGCTGGTTTGGGACACTGTCGGAGTTGAAGAAAGATGTATTCTGCTACGCGACGATGGTCCACTCGGCAATGTCAGACCCTGCAACTCCAAAGCCGAAGACTGGATCAGAGTTGGAGGCTGCAGTATCAGGGCTGATGCTCTCGCAGATCTAACATGGGATGCAGAAGGCAAAATTCCCAGTTGGATCTGGGCTTTGAGAAAACTCATCATCCGATCAGATCTGAGTGGGACAGCCAAGAAGATCTACAGGTTAACGAGGAATGGGTAGCCCTGACCAGAGACAGGCTGGGCCAGATGGTCAGGACAGGAGAGGAGATTTACTCCAATGTGGAGTATGGCTACAGGACCTCCAATCCAGGTGTGTCTGACCAGAAGGAGTCTGCTCCGGACACAGAGAGCTGTGGATTCGAATTATCTCCACAGGCTCCAACTAACTGCTCGGACCCGAAGACTGAGGGTCCAACAGACAGGTAGGCTTGGCCGGTGCTGGCTCTACTGGATCCGAGGATCCTCTCAGATCTGGAGAGAAGTGGGAACAGGAGGGATCCGAAGACGATGGATCTGACAGCCTCCTGCACTCTGAGTAGGCGATATGCAACGGAGTAAAGCTGCAGTGTTTTGAGGCGGTCTGCATAGGGCATCTGTTTGAGGCCAGTAATCCTCTTTGTGAGGTATTTCTGTGGCCTTTCCAGTTGTTGTAGATGTCTTGTGAGGTACATACCAAAAGGGGCATTGTACTCTATAATGGGTCTAATGAGTGACGAGCAGAGGGGTACAATGACCTCTTTTTTTCCTGGATGAGAAACCTTTTGTGATGAGGTGTGCCACGTAGAAGGATTTCCTGACTACTGTGGCGATGTGATTATCAAAAGAGAGACTACTGTCCACCAAGTTTTTTTTTTTTTTTTTTTTATAGAGAGAAAAAAAAGAAGAGAGAAAGAAGAGGCGGAGGCAGGAAAAAGCCCTAATGCCAGCGACAACTCTAAGCAACAGGAGAAGCTAACCATGAAGGGAGGGGAGGTTACTAATAACAGATAGAGAAAATTTTAAAACCTAGTTAGGAGAGAGAAAAGCCTATTAATAATGCAGAAATAAATTGGAAAATGTACTTATCTATATGGAGGGTTCGGAAGAGCGTCTGTGCTGGAAGGCAGCAAACAAGATCTGAGGATTTGAAGAGGAGAGAGGCATTATGAAATAGGGAGGAGCTTGAGGCTCGGATCATACATCTGGAAGAAATGGCCAAATTGGATCCGAGGACAGATCCAAAGACCCATTTGTGATGCATAATGAATTAGGCATCATCACGTTAAACACAATTTTTCCACAGAAAAACTGTTTTTTAAACGTAACTTTTAAACTGACAGAGGAAAAAGAGTTTTCTCATTTAAAAGTACAATATGGTCCCATGGCAGTCCATTTAGACAAACTCCTACTTTTAAAATAACTTTCCAGAGCAGGAAAATGTAATACAACAAACAGAAATGTATAAAGAAAAAAATTTTTCCCCCAAAAGTAACTTATCTGCCCAGCAAAGGAGTATCACAAGCCAGCAGTCGATCCTCAAAAGCCTCAGGGGATTGTACTCTTTCGCGGCAGGAAAGGGTTCAACCTGACTAAAACTTTGGGCATGTGAAAAGTGCCTTGAAGCTTTGGAAGCTTGCTGGCTGTTATATCCTTGCAGGATATAAACCATATAGCTTACGCTATTATATCCTTGCAGGATATAACCGATATAGCTTAAGTTACTTCAGCAATGATCAATAAGATGAAAGAATAGTTGTGTAAGAACTTACCATAACCTTAGATGTCCTTCTCTTCCATGTTGCAGTATTCATTACAGTAGGGGGGATGCTGACTGCAGTGCCGACATCTGTCCAGTATACCAAAGTCTTTGGTCTTGGAGGATACGTGTGACGTCCTCTGTCAGAGCCATACACAGATGTAGGGTATAAAAGTGATGTCTGCATGTATCCTCTTCAGAATGGACTGCCGCATACAGTAGTACTCCTGTAGGTTTAAAGAGGATCAAAAAGGGAAGACCCTTGAGACTTGCATGCAGACTAGACCTTAGGGTACTAGGTAGGCTGTGTATAGTGAAGAACTGTAAAAGGAAGAAAAAAGGGGTGACTATGTCCCCACAGATATGCAAAGATATGCAAAATAGGTAAGGAAGAGTGGGCAGGAGGGAGGGACTGAATACTGCAACATGGAAAAGAAGGAGATATAAAGTTATGGTTAAGTTCTTACACAACTAATTATGTCCTTCTATTCTCATGTTACAGTAGTCATTACAGTAGGGAGAGTACCAAAGCTTTTAGGTATGAGCTAGGGTGGAGGACTAGGGTCCCTGGTCAAGAAGACCCCGGAGAACAGATCTGGCAAACCCACCTCTGGATGCTAGGTCCAGTTTATAATACTTGGTAAAAGTGTCTACTGAAGTCCAAGTGATGGCCTCTAAAATTGAGGTTTAATCAACTCCTTTGAAAAAGGCAGGTGAGGAAGAAGCTGCCCTGATGGAGTGGGATTTGAAATGTCCATGTAAGGTTTTCCCATGATAGGAATAGCATATGCCAATGGACTTGGAGATCAATAATGAAATGGTCTGTTTGGAGACTCCCTTCCCTAGAGCCTTGGGATGGACGGAGATGAATAGCTGGTCAGACTTATGAATAGGTCTTGTTTTGTCTAAGTAGTACCTCAGTTGCCTGTGGACATCTTGAGAATGTAGAGTCCTCTCTGAGAGATTTTGTGGTTGAGGGTAAAAAAAAAACAGGCAGGTTAATGGTCTGATTTAATGAGAGTTAATTAACCACCTTAGGCATAAAGGAGGGGTCAGCCCTGAGGGCAACTGTGTCCTTGTGAAAAATAAGGTAAGGAGGGGGTAAGCTATAAGGGCTTGTATCTCTGATACCTCCTAGCAGAAGTAAGGGCCACTAGCAGAACTGTTTTTAAGGTGCTGAATGTGCTGGTTCAAAAGGTGGCAATGTAAATTTTTCTAGTACAAAATTCAGGTCCCACGTGGGGGGTATGGGCTTTGTGGGGTGTCTGATATGAAGTAAACCTTTCAGGAAAAGCTTGACTTCCAATCTGGAAGCCAGAGATGGTAACATGGGCAGGCAAGCAGAGATGGCAGATACATGGACTTTGACTGAAGAGTAAGTAAGTCCTGAGTGAAGGAGCTCACACAAATAGGAAAGGACCAAGGGTACAGAAGTAGTCATAGGGTCCTGTTTTTTCCTTTGACACCAACTGGAGAATCTCTTCCATTTAGAAACATAATTTCTCCTGGTACTGGGTTTTCTGGCCTCCTGCAGAACATTGAGTACGTCCTCTGAGTAAAGGTGTCTGAAGGGGATTAGAATCCTACCACCCAGAAGGTCAGTTTCAGATTGTTCACCTGAGGGTGTAGTAGGGATCACCTGTCCTGTGTGAGCAGGTCTATTCAGTGGGGTAACCTGTGATGATTGCCCTTGGCTAGTAGGTGTAGTAGGGGAAACCAATGCTGTTTTGGCCAAAAGGAGGTCACCAACAGAATTTTGGGTTTGTCCCTCTGGATTTTCAGGACGACTTTCCGAATCAGTGAGAAAGGAGGGAACTCATAGAGGTACATTCCTTCCCAAGGAAAGGAGAAGGCATCCACTTTCCATGCGAGCAGATGTGGGTCCCTTGTGCAGAACTTGGGCATCTGTCTGTTTTGGGAGGAGGCAAAAAGATCTGCTTGTGGAATACCCCACTTATGGATAATATCCAGGAATACCTCTCTGTGAAGCATCCATTAGTGAGAGGGGGCTGAAGTTCTGCTGAAAGTGTCTGCATTAACACTCTGCAGAGGGAATATACACTGCTACCAGATGAATTCTGGAGTGATGATGCCAGGGTCCAGATTTGGGTGGCCCGGCTGCAAACATGGTAGGATCACATGGTAGGATCCTGCCCCCCCCCCCCCATTTATGTACCACAGGTCAGTCATTGTCTGTGATCACTTTCAGGGTTCCTGGCTGTAGAGTTGACTTTAATGTTTGTAAGGCTAGCAGTAGTGCCCTCATTTCCCTGATGTTGATACGGTCCTTTTGTCTTAGGGTAGACCATCTCCCTTGCACAGTGAATTGCTTCTGGTTGTGTACTAGCAACGCACCCCAATCCAGGTCTGAAGAGTCTGTGAAGACTTGTAGGGGAACCGGAACCTGTAAGGGGGGTTCCTAGGTTGAGGTGGATGGCTGATAACCACAACTGGAGTTCCCTCTTCAGGCACTGAAGTAGGGGAAGGGGGGTGTCCAGAGGGTGGGAGTACTGCCTCGATAATTTATTTAGGATCCACTGGATTTTTCTAATGTGGAGTCTTGCCAGAGGTAGCACGGGTATTTGGGATGCCGTGTGGCCTAACATCCTTAGGAACTCTTGAGCTGGCAGGGTGGTGTGGGTGATGATATTGGCGAAGTATAGACAACGGTATAGGATCCTTATGTCTGGAATGAAGGCTTTCATTCTGTCTGTTCTGATCCTGCATCCCAAGAACACCAGGTCTTGAGTGGGGTTCAGGTGAGACTTTTTGTTGTTTATGGTAAACCCTAATTGAGTTAGGGTGGATACCACCTGTTGTAGATGGAGCAGAAGGACTTGGCGGTCCTGGTAAAGAATGAGCAGGTCGTCTAAATATGGGTATATTTGTGTACCCTGTGTTCTGCAGTGAGCAATGAAGGGTGCTAGACACTTTGTGAACACTCGAGGAGCAGTGGAAAGTCCAAAAGCAAGGCAGAGAACTGAAAATTCCAAGAACCTATTGCAAAGCAATGGAATTTCCTGTAATCTGGATATATAGGAATGTGAAGGTAGGCATTCTTTAAATCCAGGGCTACCATGAAAGCCTGTGTTGGTAAGAGTTGTAAGAGCAAGGGTAAGGTAATCATTTTGAAGCTGGGTACCTTGAGAAACAGGTTTAGGAAAGATAAATCCAGAAGTGGCCTCCATAGGCTGTCTTTCCTTGGTACCAGAAACATTCTGGAGTAGAAAACTTTGTTTCTTTGTGGGGAGTGTATCTGTTCTACGATGCCCTGAGCTAGTAGTTGTTGAATGACAGGTGGGGAAAAGGTGGGTTTGATTTGTAGGAGGTTGGGGAGTTCCCTGGAAGGGGGGTAACATCCACCAAGTCATGAAGTATTCCCTCTGAATGATAGAGAGGATCCATTGTTGTGATGTAATTCTCCGCCAAGAGGGTAGGGAGGGGGTGGAGCCAAAGGGATAGGGGGTGTTTGGGTCTAGTAGTTGTAAGTCACAGTGGAGGTGGTCTGGTTTGATCAGATGGACTCTGAAAGGGGGTAGTGGGAGGGTTGGTAGGAAATCTCTGAGTAGAGCTTTTCCTGGGTTGCCTGCGTCCCTTTTGCTGAGGAGCTGAATGTGAGGACTGTCTCCTAACAAAAGAAGTTCTTTGTGGGTAGTTTCTGTGATATCTGGAGATAGGAGACACCAGCAAATGTTTTAGGTTTTGAAGTTCTTTTCCCTTTTCTTGAAGGGATTTGAGAAGTTCTGTTGAGGCTTGCCCAAATAGGGCTTTATTGTCCAGTGGGGTATCAAGTAATTTAGTTTGTACATCCATAGGAAGTGGTTGTAGTCTAACCCAGGAATATCGCCTCAAAACAGAGCCTGATGCAGCAGATTCAGAGGACACTTCCACAGCATCATAACTGCACTTGGAGTGCCTAGTCACTTGAGATGCTATGGAAAGCAGGGTGTTAAGCTGGATTTTAATGGATGAGTCAGGAGCCTCAGAGAGGAGGGTAGAAGCTTTGGTAATGGTGTCTAAGACATACCTAGCCATGTGGGTTTGATAATTGAGAGCTCTTATAGCCAGAGTAGAGGAGGTATACACTTTCTTCCCTCGTCTGTCCATGAATTTGCTGTCTTTATTAGTAGGGGAGAGAACAGCAGAAGATTATTGGCTGGATGTTTTATCAGCAGATATTGCAATAACTGCTGGGTCTGCTGGTGGGTTTTTAAAAAGGAACTGGATGCCCTGAGAGACATTATAAAAACGATCTGGATGTTTTGAGGCTGGTGGCTACGAGTCTCGGGGCTGTGAAGCAGCCAGGAAGGCATCCTGGAAGGCAGGTAGCAAAGGGGGCACAGCAGCCGAGGATGGTTGCTCCATTTGCAATAGGTCAAAGTACCTTTTCTTGGTGTCAGAGACTTCTGAGGCCTGCCACTTAAAATGTTCCTTCATGAGGGAGATTGTGTCTCCAAAGGTGAATTCTTCCCCAGGGGACTCAGGAGTGATGGGATCCTCCTCCTCTGGCGTAATGAAAAACTTGGGAGAGTCTATTTGGGATCCAAATGTAATAGATTCCTCTGAAGAGGAGTAGTCTTCCTCTGACACTTGTAAGGGAGGCCCTGAAGGAGAAGCAGGAGGGGGTTGTTGTGTCTTTAAGACCTGGAATGCCTTAAAAAGACTCTAAAACTTCCCATCCAGGAACCGGTTGAGGCTCAGGATGTTTTAATTTTTGCTTTGTCTTCAGGGGGGTAAGCCAGTTTAGAAAGAATGGGAGCCGACGTCTGGGTGGATGGAAGTGTAGAAGTAGGGCCTTCTGACTGAATGAGTCATGGTTCCCCTTCGCCATCAGGGCCTGATGGCTGATTAGCCTCAGCGGACGTACATAAAGTTTCTGTCATCCCAGCTTCCATTGAGGTCCCCAGGGCTGGCTTGGAAACGAAGGTCTGAGAAGATCCCAGGCTTTCAGCAGCCTCAAGAATATGCTTGGATGCCTGAGGAGCAGCATGGGAATCTAGTCTTATTTTCTTGGCCACCTTCTGCGGCGACTCATCAGACAGGCCTACTCTGCGCCTTCCATACCAAGCGTGAGACGTCTCAGTCTTTGGTTTTCTAAATACAGTTTTAATGCGGCCAGATGGCTGCAAAGTGTTTTAGGGACGAAGGATTTCCAAATGGGACAGGACATATGGTTGTGGGACTCACCTAAGCAAAATACCCACTTTTCGTGCGTGTCCTTGTGAGGAATTTGTCTCCCACAAGCACACACCTCCTTCCTAGTGAACATGTACATCTTAGCTATAAACAAAAGACAAAGAAAATCCAACAAGGTACTTATCTTGAAGCAGTCATCTGATCTGTAGCGGTTGCTTTAATCAGTCGGAGAATTAGCAATCTGCTTTCCGAACTGGCAAACAGGAGTCCGATGTTCACTGCGGCAGAAAAATTCTGAAGAGGGTACGTGCAGATGTCACTTTTGTACCCTACATCGGTTTATGGCTCTGACAGGGGACATCACGCATACCCGCTAGGACAAAAGACTTTGGTATACTGGCTGGATGTCGGCACTGCAGGCAGCAACCTCCCAACTGTAATGAATACTGGAACATGAGAATAGAAGGGCTTCATCAATTACTTCACACTGGCAACAAAAATTATGAAAAAATAAGGGGAACAGAGCAGCTACTGCAGTTATGTACATAACTGTGCCATGTTCATCATTTGATCTCTGTTGCAGTACCCTTAGCTACACGAGTACTGACTAGTAGGCTGAAGGATAAGAGTCTAGAAGCACCTGGTGTGCAGTTCTAGCAAAGCCTGAGTTAGACCTGCAAAGGGAATCTAGTTTACATGTTTTGTAAAGGTATGTACAAAGGACAAAGTTGCTATTTCTAGACTACAGCTAGAATCCACCCTTTTCAAAAAGCCACTGATAAGCCAAAGGCATGGTAGTGTGTGTCTGGCCCTGCTTGGAAATGAACAGTGGTGAGTATAACAAAAGAAACGGCATGCAATAACCATTTGGAGATGGTCTGCTTTGAAACAGATTGCCCTTTCTTACTTTCATAAGAAATTAATAACTTATCAGACTTTCTGATGATTTTAGCTCTGTCAAGATAATATCCAAGTTTTCTGTGGGCATCCAGAATATGCAGAATCCTTTCACTCTCATTTAAAGGAACACTCCACCCTAGAACTAAAAAAAATGTTTTTTTCAGTCTATCTTAGTTTCCAGACCTATTTTAACACCTAAAATCGACTAAGTGCTTTATTAGTAATTTTAGCTATTTTACCACAACATGGCTACCGATGGGGCTTGCTATATCAACGTGATCTTCTTCTCCTTCAAGCCTTTCTCTTTCCCATAAAGCATTTCAAGTCTCCTTTCTGTAACTCATGCCAGACATAAGGAAGTAACTGTGAATTCCCATGCCATTGACATATAACGGGAAATCTGTGACTCACTGTCAGTTTGGATTTCGTCTGTGTTAGGCCTGCTTATTTTCTGTTGCTAATCACCCTCATTTATGTTTAGATCACAGATTGTTTTACAGTATAATTTGAAGTTATCTAGCAGCAGACAGAGTTGTAGCTAAACTGGATGCCTTTGTTCTAAGTGTTCTTTTGTAGTCCTGCCTGAATTGACAGTCCCCTCCTCCCATACTACTGCAAAGGTGTGAAAACTGACAGCTCACAATTGAAAGGAAGGGAGTGCCATTTCAAATGTCTTCCCCTCTGCCTGCAGAATCATTTGTTAGACAGCAGCAGAAAGATTTATGTAAACAATTTCAAATTAAATTTCGTACAACAGTTGAGGATAATTTTTGATTATTTCATTGTGTACACTTTTTTTATTTCCGCCTTATTTCTACAAGACATTATGTTCACTTATGTTTGTTTTACAATCTCTTTGAGGGACATTAGCCTAGTGACATGTTTTTGTATTTTACATGATGTTTTCATCATCTCCACACATTTTGAAGGACTGTAAAACAGTAGATAGCAAATCTGTGTCTATGATGCTGGCACAGTAAAATTATGTACTCAAAACTCACTGTTTTCTATACTCCATGCAGTGAATTTTTTTTGGGGGGGGGGGGGCTACTAATTATTTTGTGCATGTATGTATCACTTGCATAATGCATATAACTGAGACATTTGGGATCTTAATATGATCTCCTCTAATTCAGCTGAAACTATTTAGCAATCCTTTAGTCTTTTATTCATATTAGTTCATAGGTTCATAGGTTCATACTAGGCTATCTGCCCTAGGGCATTTATAAGCCTAGCCAGAGTGTGTGTGGCTTTCACCACCCCTTAGGATGATAATACTATACCCATTAGTTTGCTGTGCCTCTGTCCAGCAGTGACACAGAGATGATTCCCGGGGTAAACCTACGATCTCCCATCCACTCGTCAAAATTTCTCTTGAACAGAGTCAGTGAGGGGCTCTGCCTCACATGGACTGGGATTCTGTTCCATAGTGTAGGGAGTCTCTGGGTGATGAATCTGTCCCTCCAGCACGTCCTATTTATATCCGTGTTGAGGTTTAAGTCTCTTGCTCTCATGGCTCTGGTGGATTTGGATTTTTTGAGGTGGAGCATGTCCATTAATTCTGGGTTGGACATGGCCTTGTATGTCAGGCACAGATCACCTCTGAGCAGACGGTATGCGACTGAATAGAGCTGGAGTTTCTTCAGTCGGGCATCATATGACATATGTTTGAGCCCCTTTATCCTTTTGGTGAGGAACTTTTGGGGTCTTTCCAACTGCTGCAGGTGTTGGGTAAGGTACATTCCAAATGGGGCGTTGTACTCAATCATTGGTCTGATAAGTGAAGAGTACAGCGGTACAATGACCTCTCCTGATCTGGATGTGAATCCTTCATGATCAGGTGGGCAATGTAGAAGGTCTTCCTAACCACTTTGGCAATGTGAGTGTCAAAAGAGAGGTTACTGTCAACTTGGGTCCCCAGGTCCCTGATAACTTCTTCCGTGTTTAATGGATTACCACCTATGTGGTAATTAGGGGTTACCTTGTTTTTCCCAAAGGGTATGACTATACATTTTTTGGCATTTAGCTTAAGGCCATGGCTCTGGCACCAGTTATCCATTTCTATGAGTCCTCTCTGGAGGATGTCTGTGTCTGATGGAGTGTCAATTATGGTGCCCAGTTTGCAGTCATCTGCAAATTCTGTCAGCCACAATGCCCCTATGTTTGCCTGCACTTCAGAAAAATAAATGCCGAACAAGAGGGGGCCCAGGACTGAGCCCTGTGGGACACCGCTCGTGACCGGCTTAGAGTCTGACATGGCACCAGCAACTCTAACCCTGTGTGTTCTGTCCTTGAGCCAGTTTGCAACCCATCTTGTGAAATATGGGTTTACATCTAAGCTGGTGAGCTTTTCTATGATGCCCGAGTGGGGTATTGTGTCGAACGCTTTTGCTAGGTCAAGGTAGGCTGTGTGAACTGCCTTACCCTCATCAATGGCCTTAGTGACTGTTTTGAAAAAGTCGACCAAGTTCAAGAGGCAGGATCTGCCCTTGACAAAGCCAAATTGGGTAGGATCCAGTGTCTGTAGGTCCCCAATGTCTTTATTTATGAGTTCCATTATGATCCTCTCCATAGCTTTGCAGACAAGGCTCATCAAGCTTATGGGGTGGTAATTTCCAGGGTCCGTACAAGCACCGCCTTTGTGGAGTGGGACCACAGTTGCCGTATGCCATTCTTTGGGTACATATCCTGTAGTAAGGCTAAGATTAAACAGCAGCCTTATGTGTGGGTTTAGTTCCTCATTGAGTTCGTGTAGGCCCGCCCTGCCTTTCTTTGTGCATTTTTCAAATCTTACTGCTCCACTGGTCATATATCGAGCTGTTAACTGGCAGCAGACACTACTCAGCCAAACACATTTATTCATATTTTTCACATTACTAATGTGACTTCTGTCTTTTTAAAAAAAAACAAAAGAGACATGCCGTTCGCAGAAAACACCACGTTAGAGGGTTTACACCCTTCAATCAAATACAGATTGCAGCATCCAGTTTGCAGTTGTACTAACTAAACTTGTCAAGTCAGGCAGTAAGCACACTACTGTCAGTGTCATGAGTACAGAATGACAATTTTGACTCCATAATTTTCCTGTCTACGTTATTACAAGTCACTGTGCCAGGCACTAGACATAGCCTTCTCTCAACTAAGGAAAATTCAATTTGTGTCCAGTGTCTTAACAGAACATTTCCCTGTGAATTCAGTCTTTTGCTTTTCATATTAGATGACTCAGACTCATAGGCTTGTAGTTTCTGTGCTCATTTCATCGTTCACCTCGTAACACTCCCTGCTGGTGAGACACTTGAGTATGTTTGCGATGTGACACATGTTGGCAGTGTGCATACAGCCCATCGTGGCCCTATTGTTTGGCCAGGCGAGTGGTACATCAAGATCTGTACAATTGCACATACCTGTGACTACCACATGTTTGATTTCACCTGGGTGAACATCAATTTCAGACCTGGCATTTGTTCACATGTTGCCAGTCATGACAAAGTATGCAGGTTCCTTATGTAGCATCCTGATTTTTTCAGAATCCCTCTTGAGACACAGCAACACCGACAATGGAACCACAGATCTCAACACTGGATTGAAAGCGTTCTCACAGACGGGACTCAGGAAATCACGATTCTTGTTACCATGTCCAGTAAATGACCATTCTTCACTGTGGTTTCCTTGGCTGGTGGTGGGGACGGAATATGGATGTCCAGTGAGATTAATTTATGGTCTGATCTTACCAATGAGGGGTATACCTCTGGTGTGAAACATAGAGACCCCATATTGGTGATGACCAGATCCAATATGTTTTCCCCTCTTGTGGGAGTGGTGACCAGTTGTTCCATAGCATATGAGTTTATAAATTCTAGGAACCGTTGGGCAAGGATGTTTGGGCTTGAGTAGTTTTCCCAATCAATGTTTGGGTAGTTGAAGTCACCCAATATAATGGTGTTTGGAGAGACCTTCATATTTTCCAGCGTTCTCAATAAAGCTGAGTGGAGTTCCTGTGTTTGGGAGGGTGGTCTGTACCAGGCTACAAACTGAAAGGCAGTTTTGCCCACTGTTAGTTGTACATGGATGGTCTCCGATGCTTCATGCAGTGCCACTAACCTGGAAGTGTGGGTATCTTTGATGTATATGGATACTCCCCCTCCTTTTGTGGTTCTGTCCGAGTTTTGTGGCCGAAAAGCATGGTATGAAGTATAACCTGGCAGTGCTGGGGTGCTTTCAGGAGCCTTAAACCAGGTTTCTGTTACTGCACAGATATCGATATTCTCCATGCTGAGGAGAGTCTCGAATGCGTGCATCTTGAGGTTTAGACTTCTGGCATTGAGCAACATTACCCTTAGTTTTTTCTGGCGTTGAGCAACATTACCCTTAGTTTTTTCCTTGTGTTTTCTATGGAGGTGGGTTTGTCTTTTGAGCCTTGCCTAAAAAAGGCACTATGGAGGAGTCAAGAGCCTTTGCCAGTATTCGAAAAACCAGGGGTGACAGGTGCAAGCCGTCCCTTGTGAAGCAACGTGGCTTGTCAAGCATGTCATCCCAGGCTGACAGATACTGGATCCCCTTTGAATGACACCTATACTTTAGCCAATTGTTAAAATTGATCATTTTGTCTTTATAATGTGGCATCATTCTTGGTGAGGGCAAGATGCTACTCAAGGTCAGGGTCATACCGGCCTGGGCTACATGATCAGAGAGCTCCTCTATGTCTCTTTTCATGTAGTCCAGGGAGGTACGTCTCAGGTCATTTACACCAGCATGGACAATGACAGAGTCATATTTGTACTTGCTTTGGAGTGACCTGAGTGCATGTGTTATGTGGCGGATCCTGGCACCAGACAGGCAGCTTACAGTGACCTTCGCCTTATTCAGTCTGGTGAGTGGGACGTCAGTGTGTCTGACAATAGAGTCATCTATTACAAGTGTATCCGGTGTGTTGTTTAGCCTTAAGGGCTGTGACTATGTGGCACACTGACTTTGTTAGTTATGTGTTACGTGGGTATTGTTACATGGTGGGGGTTGCTTGGATGTCTGCTTTGGAGGTCTCTGCGGCTTAGGCAGATTTTTGTTTAGAGCCTCCAAGTATGTTTTTGTGTGTTTGGTTTGCTGATGCGATGGGACTATGTGAGACTGGATTTGTGGTGTGTGTGGTTACCTTTTCCTCCTGACCGGCTGTGCCAGTACTGGGTTGAGAGAGCTCAGCCTCCAGTTTGGCTATATAGTTGTATCTCTCACATATGTTTGAGCTTGTTGGGAGGAGGACAGGGTGGTCTGTGTACATAAGGCAGTTGTAACATTGCCTCAAGATTCCCTATCTATGGTCCCTATCCCTATCTACGGTGTGATCCCAGTTATTCTCTTTAGGGGTAATATTTAAATTATCAACCTTGGGACAGGTAATGCCAATTAATAACCTATTGGGATAGGTTATTTCAAACACAAAAGTGGAAATTAGCTAGATAAAATGGCCAGCAAGAGAAACTATCCTAGTACTTACCTTACCTATGAACCTATAATCTTACATTTCTCATGCACATACAAATAATGCATTAAAAAAAAATCAACAAAAACTTGGAATCTCTTACTGATCCAAAAACTCTCAAAAAAAAAAAAACACTTTATTCAGCTGCTTATATTTTTCTAATTTGTGTTTCTTCCCACTATTCTGTTACTTCATCTTGCTTTGCTTTTTTCCTGCTACTTGCTGCCTGTTCTCTAAAGTGTTCAACTGCATATTTTCTGTTGCATTTATTACTGCTTGTTTACAGCCTGTCTAAATTATTCGTAAATGTTATTCTAAGCTCTTAGTTTTGGTTTAAGCACTTGGGCTTTAGGCCCACCCCTTAGCTCTCCCTGGCCTTTCTTCCTCAGATTCTGCCAAATATGGATGGACAATTTCCTACAGTTTCTACTGCCAGACTGGTTGATATGGGCATCCTGAGACAGTGTAGCAACTGCCTCACATATACGGACAACCATCTACTACTACCAGCTAGGAACACAATTTGTGAGAGATACATTTAAATTAGGAATGTACAGTCCAAGCTATCTCCACCTCAAGCCAGTATATCTGGCACTGAAAAGGTTCTCAACACAATCACTACACTTCAGACACCACCTGCACCTACACAGCACACACCTACATATGTGGAGGTCCTCCACATAAACATACCCAAACAAAGGAGACCTCCATGGCAAAAATACATGCGATCTCCACAGCCCTTAACACCACATACCACACATAGTCCACACACCCATACCTCACAACTACTAAGGGTTTACCATAAACGCAACATATTAGTCATAGGAGACTCCACAATGAGACACACAGCTGTGCCTATCACCAGGCTGGATAACGAGAATGTCACAGTTAGTTGCCAGTCAGGTTATTCTCTTACTAATGTGAATTAGGGTAATACTTAAAAGTTATACCTGATTTTGGACTTGTAAAGGCTCCAATGTGGTGCTAGTTATGCACAAAACATGGCGCAACTATATACTGAATGCATTATTCATACTTACCTCTTCCTACAACATATACTCCAAATTCAATATTTGACATAAACAATGAAAGAGAATTTAAATGATGTCATAGATAAATACATGCACTAACCTGTAGCATCATTCAGTAGGCTTGTAAACATGTACCAGAATGTCTCACTACAGCCATGTTGTCGTGTGCAGCAGACTGTTGTTTCAATTGAGCCAGCAGGGAAACCTACCCAGTATCTGAGCAATAAAGCATGGCCATAATCACGATCACATACATCACAAGAGGTGAAGTGACAACTCTGATTTCACAACCACGCAACAAAACTAATTATAAACATACTGTCACTATCCACAAAAGGAAAACACTATAAATATTGTATAAAAAAATAGCTAATAAGCCACATGAAATTAGAATTCTTTAAAAAAGTAGTAATTTAATTTAAAAAGACTGCACTAACTGCTTCCCCAGCCTTCCCTTATGATTATGAGTTCCACAACTGAGCAGAAGCCTATAGACAGCGACACACATATTTTATAAAACAGCATAGCCACCCCAAACAATTAAGCCAAACCTTGTCTCCCCATATGATGCACCTACACAATATCTGACTTTACTACTTTGTACTTAGTTCATGAATAGATTACACTGGTTAACACATTCAGATAAATTCATACATTAAATGCATGAGACATCTTAAACAGCTCAGCATTTAAACATCTCATTCAGTGAAATGAAAGTCAATACCACACCAGAAACCAATGCACTTATCACCTCATCAAGTTGGATATGACAATTTTCACCTCTGCTGGCACCCATTGTTTAATCCAGTATGTCCAAGATCACAAACACTTAACAGAAATTCAAGGATGACTGTAGCAATTTTAGAACAATTAACATACAAACCAGTTGACTCAGGCTTCTCTTATCACAAACTGAGAATTGTGTGGCTATTTTTATATATTTAATCAATGTTGTAATGAACATAAAATTTAAGAACCAATTTTCAGTGTAAAATGATATCTTCAGCAAATGATAATAAAGCTATGTATACAGTTGAGAGAGCCCTATTCATAGACTTGTAACACTTACAAGAAATGTGAAAAAATAATTTCAGTGAAAACAAACAGTTGCCCAAGAGGAGAGTTGAGAAATAGAGGTTGGCAAGAAAAGAAGCACATTCAATTAAATTATGTGCTCCCCCTGCAAGAACCCAAACCTATAAATGTATGAGTTGGTTTAAGCTTATAGATACTAGCATCTCAAGATGGCCTGAAACACAAAAGCATTTTGGGTGATATACCTTTGTAGTTGTAGTCATGTAAACGTGTTATAGTTTTGAAATGCACTCACTAGTGCACATACTGTCTAAAATACCATGCATATACATTTTGTCCAAGTCTTTTGAAAAATATATCAGCCTTCAGTACAGACAAGACAGCACATACTTCTTCTTCACTCCCACATACCGAAAGTCCATGCAGTTCACCGAAGAGTCACCAGGAAAGAAGGCCTAAGTGTGTTATTCCCACTAACTCTGCTTCAATACAAGGATGTGACTTAGTCAGATGTCCTAGGCTCACAGGAGTTGCAAATAAATTCAGCTGCAAGGACATTTCCTCTTTGCCATTACCCACCCTTAAGCCTTTCCACACTTTTCAAGAAGGGCCAGGCCAGTCGTGCCAGGGAGTAAATTTATGAACACCCAACCAGTTATCCTTTATAAAGGCACAGTGTTTGTCACACTGTTGAACTTGCACAGTTAGTTTGTTCTACAGAGGTAGATAAGCACTATGTTGTAAATCTGTACATCAACCATGTGCACTTATTTTTTGTAGTGGATTTACATCTATGCTTCTACTATTAGCTGCGCTAATTGGTTTATGGATGTATACGAGTTTTTGGATTACTAGATCCATTGAAACAAGCAAAGCCTCCTAGTGCCACAGTAGTAACACAAGATAACCCTGCCTCTAACTTTAACCTGCATCTTTAACCAAAAAAAAACAGCTGTTCCCATAAGATAACCACTACAGAAGACTGTTGGGAATCATCACACATTTGCACGTGTGCACATGTGCACACACACACACACACACACACACACACACACACACTAAATTTATCATATAACCTAACCCTAAACACTCAGAATCACACTCACTCAATCCTCTTACCCAGTCCTAACCCTATAACATATATATATATATATATATATATATATATATATATATATATATATATATATATACATACATATACACACACACAGGAGTGTGTGTGTGTGTGTGTGTGTGTATATATATATGTATAGAGACAGCCAGAAAGAGAGAGAAATGTAGAAACACATGCGCACGCGCGCACACACACACACACACATAATATATATTTATATATACATATAGAATCGACATAGACATATAGGATATTTTTATTACTATATAAAGCAGGACAATGGGAACTGCTGTTGATAATGGCTGACCACAATGCACATATCAGGATATATATATATATATATATATATATATATATATATATATATATATATATATGCCCTTGTACTAACCCTGACTAACCACACTCTTCACCTCTGTTTCTTCCTCCTCTATACTAACTTCCAAACACTTTAATGCTTAGTCTTATAAGACAGTTACTGCTTAAACTATAATCAACTTACTGCTAAAACCTTTCCTCCTGATGTGAACAATTGCACATGATCCTTACTGTGTTATATTTGTTTGTTGCTCTCTTAAGTGTAAATATTTCCTACTGCTGCTTTTCTAAAGTGTTAATATCTTTTGTATGTATTAATTACTTGTTGTACCTTTTTGCTTTATTTACCATGTAGGTACTTTTTTTTACATTTTCTTTTTGGAGTTTTTCTTCCCAGGCCTCTACTGAAAATGGAAATATATCCAGCTAGACTAGCCCGGTTAACAAATGTAAAATAAAATAAAAATAAATATATATATATATATATATATATATATATATATATATATATATATATATATATATATATATAGATCACTTGATATGGTCGACATTTCAAAATGTCGACATTCATATGCCGAGAAATGTCAACCATGCAAGTAAAAAATAAACAACACAAAAAAACTTACCTTCACGCTGCTAGCAGGGGGGCTATGCCTCCCTGCACACCCCCCATGGGGGACTCCACCCACCACACCCCCAGAACTGAAAAATAACTCCAAGATCACACTACAGTGCAGAAGATGGAAATCTTTCCATTCCACACTGTAGGGATATGCCCGTTCCATGTGGTCAACATTTTGAATATTGATCATATGGTCTCGGCCATATGAATGCCGACATTCTGAAATGTTGACCATGTGAAGGGAACCCATATATATATATATATATATATATACACACACACACACACACACACATATATATATATATATATATATATATATATACATATATATAAATATATATACACACACACACACACACACACACACACACATACATATATGTGTGTGTGTGTCTACATATAGTCTATGCATATATCTATCTACTGATATATATATATATATATATATATATACATATGTGTGTGTGTGTGTATATACATATAAACACACACACAAACACACATACATGCATGTGGTAGGGCTAATTCCCCAGTGGTGTAAACCATGCTCTAGATTGTCACTGGTGATGTGACAACCTGACCGGCTGATCCCATCTACAAAAATGGGTAAAAGGGGTTGTGGATGGATGCACACACATACACAGGTATATACACATCTATATTACACACACACACACACACACACACACACACACACACACACACACACACACACACACACACATATATTTATCATATATCTTATAATACAAGTAAAATAAAACTGCACAAGTACTGACACACGGCCAGAGTGTAGAACTTATATAAACAATTTTAAATTTTAAAGATAACTCAGGCATGGGGACAGCCAGACATAGTTCTCTTTGCTACCCACAGAAATTACCAGTTGAAAAAATTTTGTTCAAGGACCTATCATTCACAGGCCTGGAAAGTGGACGCACTTTCTTTCAACTGGACAACGTTGACAGTCTATGCCTTTCTGCTTCTTCCTCTGCTGCCCAAAGTTCTATTAAAATCCGGAGCAGAGAGGCCAAAAATGATTTTCATTGCTCCAGACTGGCCAAGACAATACTGGTATCCACACCTGAAGAGCCTGACACAGTCCCCTCCTTTGATCCTACCTCTAGTCCCTCTTCTGTTGTCCCAGCACAACTACAAGACCCTTCACAGCCAGCTCAAAACACTAAATCTAGCTGCATGGAGAATTCCTTGATTTCCCAACAGACCCTCCTCTCCAAGGAGGTGCAGGACGTCATCCTGGAGGCCAGAAGACCTTCTACTAGAAAAGCCTACTCCGCCAAATGGAAACGATTTTGTGCCTGGAATCAAGAAAAGGGCCAGAATCCTTGGGTAATAAATTTACCTCAAATTTTACAGTACCTAGCTGAGATGTTAAACAGTGGACTGTCCTTCTCCTCCATCAAAATCCACACTTCAGCCATTTCTGCACAATACAACACAGATCCTCCTTTCTTCTCTCATCCTCTCTTAAGGCAGTTCCTCAGAGGGGCAAAGAATATAAAACCCCCAAGGAAACCACCAGTCCCTGCTTGGGACCTCAACTTCATATTGGAAAAGCTGACCCTTCCTCCCTTCAAGCCAGCTTCTTCAACAGAACTACAATACTTGTCATGGAAAACAGCCTTCCTTCTGGCTATCACCTCAGCACGCAGGGTTTCGGAGCTACAGGCCCTCATGGCTGTGCAACCTTTCATCATTTTCCATCAGGACAGAGTTTCCTTACGAACCAACCCTACCTTTATGCCAAAGGTAGTATCCAGTGTAGCCTTGAATCAGACTATCCACTTACCTACCTTTTATCCTAATCCACAAAACAAAGGGGAAAGACTACTACATTCCTTGGACATTCACAGACAACGTCGTTATTATTTGGACAGGACAAAGCCATTCAGGAAATCTGAGCAACTCTTTGTGTCCTATGCTACAGGTGCTCAAGGAAAGGCTATTTCCAAACAGACAATCTCAAAATGGATAGCCCATTGCATACGCTTTTTTACTCATTTCATGGAAAAACTGTGCCTACAAGCATCAGATCCCACTCCACCAGGGCCACAGCTACCTCTGCAGCTTTCCTCAGGGGGGTTCCTACCAAGGACATTTTGGAAGCAGCCACCTGGAGTTCAGTGCACACTTTCTCCAAGCACTATCACCTTCCACTTTACTCTAAATCTAGAGCGGGATTTGCCACAGCAGTCTTGCAGGGCATCCTTGCTCCTCCTAGTTCCACTTAGTGCCTGCCACCCCTACTTAGCTTTGGGATTCTTCCCATCTGTAATGACTGCAGCTGTATGCACGATGAACATAGTACAGTTTTGTACCTACCATAAATGTAGATGTTTGAGTGCTCATACAGCTGCAGTCCAGGTTACCCCCCCTCCGTCCCCTCTTAGGACAGGCCTTATGAAAAACACCTTCTCATACAACCTATTTGGGGTATTCTTTTATGGTGTATTTGCTTGCAACTAATGTTTTCTTATTATTCTATATTGCATGATTACATAAATTTATGTTTTACCTTCCTTCTGGAGGCACCTGACATCTGGGGTAAGAAAAACTGAAGTAGATGGCGTCGGCTGCCTCTTTTATACCCCTGCCACGCTGATGTCAGGGAAGAAGCGACGACAACCGACGCTGGACCTAGACTTTGGAATTCGGCCGACCGAGGACCCGCCTGACGGCAGGATAACCCCATCTGTAATTACTGCAGCTGTATGAGCACTCGAACATCTACATTTATGGTAGGTACAAAACTGTACTTTCTGGCTGCTTGATTTGGTAGGTATTCCTGTTATTCGTTCAGAAGCTGCATTACTTAAAGAACTATAAAGGCAAAGATTCAGTCCACTCTGTCAAATCTTGGTCACATGCTGTCCCAAATATCCATGCCCCTGCTTCTTTTATTTTATAGGTTTGTATGTAGTTAATACACATGCTATTTGAGGAGCCCAACCCAGTTCTTCATTTTCAAAAGAGCATTAACAGGTTAAGTGACTGAGAGTTGTTTAGTAGGCGAATAAAAGTATGCACTCAAAGAAACTGTAGCTTAAGACTATAAAATAATACTGTGTGTTTCTAGGGACCCTCGGAGGCTGAATCAGTCAGCCCACTTAATTTTTTTTTGTAGGCATCCAATATTCCAATCTGTCAGTGTTCCAATATTTTAATATCTTGGCATGTGATTCAAGCCATCTGTAATCCCAAAGGCATATAATAGCACCTCTGCCACCAATTTAATATGTGATGGTCAGGATGTACTCTGTGTCTACATTGCTGACCACCAAATAATGTGCAAGGGGTGATTGGCCTTAACAGTGTATTGCAAATAGGCATTACTTATTTGGGATATGAACATCTGAACTTAAGAGTTCACTTGGAATGGGAAGAGTGCAGACCTCTCAACCTCGAAATGCAAGAAATCTGGACAAAGCATGACAAATTAGGGGGACAAATGCCCAAACATAGGTAAAGATTTTAAATATTGCTCTTACAAATCTAGAAAGTTGTTAGAGTAACAGGGGTTGTGTTAACATATATGTTATGAAGGATTTGAAATCTGAAATTCAAATGTATGTCATTATTTGGTGACATCAATCCTCAGATCATTCCATTGATTTGACAAAAAAATCCCACAAATTTTATAAGGAACAATTCAAAAATAAGAAGCAAAAATCTGGACATTCTGCGAAAATATGGATAGTTTAGAGGTATGGAAGAGCGGCATGGAAGCAAGCAGGTAGAGTGTTTGATATTCTCTTGGTTGAAGTAATGGCCATGAGCAAATTTTTTTCCAAGATAGAAACTTCATGTCACAGGAATCAGCAGGTTCAAAAGTTTTCTGCATAAGACCTTGAAGGACAATGATGAGATCCCAAGGAGGGAAGGCCTAAGCAGGAAAACCCCTTTCATAAATGCATTACATAGTTTGCCCCTCTTCTCGAACAGAAGACCTTAGCCCCTGGGGATGCTGAGTTAGAATGCTTCTTGAATTCTTCGGTGGTCACAGATTTTAATGGGTTTTGAGCCACAGAAGCAGGTAGAAGACCTGTTTAAATCAGTTCATTTTTGCAGTCTGATAGGCTGTGGGGATTAAAGGGCGTGCAAATATTGCAGTCAACCTTCAAGTGTCCTGTCAAGTAATTCAGTGCTCTGTATAGAGCTGCTGAACCATAAACATGCTTCCCATGTCTGTCCAACACCTGAGACTCCATTTT
Source organism: Protopterus annectens (assembly GCF_019279795.1). Taxonomy (NCBI): domain Eukaryota; kingdom Metazoa; phylum Chordata; order Ceratodontiformes; family Protopteridae; genus Protopterus; species Protopterus annectens. The sequence continues at coordinate 380,952,413 of NC_056739.1, read as the reverse complement.
TTGGGGGGGTGGGCTCTACCTCCTTCTTAGTGGCTGCTGTCACCACAATGGCATCAATGGGGATACCATTGCTCCAGTGCAAGTGATCGGTAGGTGGATTGAGGTACTGGTCTGCATGCTTTGGTATGGGCTCTATGGTGACTGGATCCTTCCACACCTGCTGTAAAACTAGATCAATAAGTATATCCACCATTGGAGTCACCCAGGAAATAGGCTCATCTCTCCAGGAACACTGACTTCATAGAAGAAAGGGCTCGAGATGACCATTCACCACTTTGCTTCAGAATTTCTAAAATATCTGCAAAGAAGATTTAATCAGGTTGAGATTGAGGGGACCCTTCTCCCACATCAAAATTGGTGTCTTCCATCAAGGACTCCAAAGATGAGTCCAAATGCTTCCTCTTGCACTTTTTCTTCTGATGAACCTCTCCCATGGGATGCTCAGGAGAGGAATCTGAGGAACAGGGGACACGCTGCAGGGGGAAGGCGTGGAAGGTCTCCTGGAGGGGATGAATACAGGCAGGATGAATGGGCCTAAAGGTCAGATTAGATGGGATACTGGGTGTGACGAGAATGGACAGGATTAGGAATAAGCGTATTAGAGGGTCAGCCCAGGTTGGAAGGTTTGGAGACAAAGCCAGAGAGGCAAGATTACATTGGTTTGGACATGTGCTGAGGAGGGATGATGAGTATGTTGGGAAATAGATGCTAAGGATGAAGCTACCATGTAACAGGAAAAGAGGAAGGCCTAAAATCAGATTTATAGATGTGGTGAGAGTGGACACGCAGGTGGTTGGTGTGACAGAGCAAGATGCAGAGGACAGGAAGAAATGGAAACAGATGACCCGTTGTGGCAACCACCTAATGAGAACAGCCGAAAGAAGATGATGATGATGATGATGATGGAGTCTGATTATATTAAATAATATTTATAATAAAAATATCATTTGAAAGACAGGTTAAAGAATTATTGCCAATATTCAAGGAACTGGCATAGTATTATAACTACAGATAATGGGGTAAGAATTACAGGATATGATATAGACCTGGTATATAATATTGTAGATGTAGATGATGGGGGTAAGAGTTATGGGATGTGACTTAGAGAAAGCATTCAATAGCAATATACATAATTAATTGTGGGATGTAGTACACAAGGATATAATGCATTTTATAAATTCAGCTTATGAAAATAGCTTTGTAAGCACTGTGCTAAATGGCTGGGTGAAAAGAAATAAAGAATGCAAAAAGGTGCCAGACAGGGATGTCCTTTAAGCAGCAATTTGTTTGCATGAACAATGAATGTGATGTTGACCAATTCTAATGAAGGATTTAAATAAGGGATATGTATGTATCTATATATCGTGACATATATATAAAGTAGAATTGGGGAGTCCACCTCTACAAAGAGACCAGTGACAAGTGGAGTCCCTCAGGGATCAATCCCTGGACCACTCCTTTTTGGCATTTATTTCTCATAAGTAAAGGCCAATGTCAGTGGTCTTTGGCTGATTAAATGTGCAGATGATTGCAAATTAGGAGCTGTTATTGAATCTCTCGAACCTGAAAACATCGAACACAAATGTTTGAAGTTTCAGCAATTCGAATTAAAAAAAAAAAGATCAATAACTGTTATAATATAATATACCAACTTCGAGATCGCACTACAGTGCAGTATAGGGAAATATTCCCTTTCTACACTGTAATGCAATCTCGGAGTTGGTATATTTAAAGAGCGGGGGTTGTGGGAGGTGCATGGGGGGCTTACCCCCTTGCTTACGACAGTTACTTACTGTCCGGTTTTTTTTTTGTGTTCGAAATTATAAAACTTCAAAAATACAAGTTCGATCTTATGGTGTTCGAAGTTTTATTATTTCGATCACGTAATAGGAACCCGCATCGTTACTATATTTCATCTGCTTTTGTTGTTTTGTTCTTTGAATTTTCCTGCTAATTCTGATATTGCCATTGTTGCTATTGGGTTCAAACCATATCTGAAAGCGGTTCCAACCTAATAAACAAACCGTTAATAAATAAGTAAACGGGATTTACCTTTCACTAATGTAATTAATAATTAAGGTATGCATTTGGAGTTTTCATGGTTTAAGATGGGTGTTTACTTCACAGGTGCATTAATACTTGTTCACATATTGTTATACATTTTAATTATTTTGCAAACCCATTTTGTAAATCTGTGTACTTGCATACATTATCTGGACAGGTGCAGATGTATTTAATACACACACGCACACACACACACACACAAACAAAGACATGAAAGAAGACAGCAAATATGCACTCACAGAAATGCAGATAATGTGTCAGACATACACGCTTTGACACACAGACAGCAGACAGACGCACACACATTACAATGGGTTGTATACATGTGGTTCTGTTTAGTAAAGCAAGGTCTATAAAACTGATTTCATCAAACACACACACACACACACACACACACACACACACACACAGACATAATAGGAGAGAAAAATATGTGTAAATATACAAATGTAGATAATGTGTCATATGCACACTCTTAAGAGACACAGACAGAAGACAGACAGACAGGCATACACACTTACTCCACTAGATTATATAAATTTGGTTGTGTTTATAAGATAAAAATCTGTAAATGTGGTTTCAGCAAACAAACACACACACACACACACACACACACACACACACACACTTACTCCACTAGATTATATAAATTTGGTTGTGCTTATAAGATGAAATCTATAAATGTGGTTCAGCAAACACACACACACAAGCATCCTGCTCCAATGCTCCGGGTTAATCTTTTGGCTTGTCAGGTTTAACATATTGCAGTATTCTGCTACTGTATTTTTAATTAATAAATAATAATAATCATTTGCCTGGAGCAGTATATTGTATGAGTCTGCAGGTGCACCTAGTTTGCTCTGCTAACAGCCATTCAGTGACAAGACTGAATAACAGTACTCGATATAAAAAGGCAATAAAACAAATGTGCATACTAAACTGTAAATAAGATAATATCACTGAATGCAAAATTCATCATAATGGATTCTAAAGCAAAGTCCCCTCCCCATTTCACTCATAGAGGCTGTGCTTTACACATTCCTGCTGCCTAATGCCTATATAATCAATGTACAATAGCTCTCAACCTTCCATCCCCAAAAACGAGGAACACCCACCCTCATAATGTGGAAGAAATTGCCAAAAATGTGGAGCATGTACTAACGGCTTACTAACAACTTCAAATAGGAAGGTCATAGTATGGCTAAAATATACTGGTTTTACTTATAATAAATTATATTTTAATGAGCTAACATGATTTGTTTCTATTTACGATGGATATGAGTAGAAAAAATTCCTAACACAGAATGTGCATCAGACCCTTTCAGTATGGAACTTCAAGCAACATGAACTTTTGAGACCCACAAATGAGGTACACTCCTCATAGTGAGGTATACTTGAGAGGTATACCATGTTGTATTATTTTTAGGTTCAAATGTCAATAAGGCTTGCATGCCTGCAGCATGCCACATCATTCTTCTTGCCTTATTAGTTGCTGCCATGTAAAAAACAAACAGAGCACAAGTAATAAGGATTGCTGACTCTCTCCCCTCCAGTGTGTAAACTATGAGAAAGGATAAAGGATCTGATTGAGGCAAGGAAAACTACTGAGTGTTCAGTCACAAATTCAAAGTTCATAGCTAAACAATTATTTACAAAATATTACTTACATGTCTGTAGTGCATACTGATTCTGCACAAGACAGTACTTTAAGCATTGCTGTTACTGTAAATAACAACTTACTGAAAAGCTTGCTAAATGACAAAGGGTTCCTGTTCAAGCATATTACTAGAGCATAATATAATGTTACATTTGAGGGTATATTTAGAGCACTAGATTTGAGGGCTATATATCAAAATGTAAAGCTTGACTACTGATTTATTCTCGTCACAAAATGAAACTACTTAAGTGTATACATTTGGTAGCATTTATAAAAACAACATCTACAATCTTTCAAATGAACTGATTGGGTTGAATGGATTGTGAACAATATGCGTGATTAAACAGATTGGCAGTATGCAGTTGCAGCTGCAATAACGTAGAGATTAGTATAAACTCGGTAAAGGCAAACATGTCCAGACTTGATGAATATTCAAACCAATGGGTAAAATGTTCAAACAAACAAACCATTCATTTTTCCACTGGTTGTTTTGCTTTTCAGTATGTTAAGTAGCATTCTAATGAAAAATTTTGCAGCTTCATCTCTTGCAATGACTGTCGCTAATTATGCCCTTCATGACTACTTGAAATCCTATTGATTTAGTCTCTCGTTACAGCAAGACAGGCTCACAAGGCAGTAAAGACTAGAAGTGCAACTCTTTTCCAAATCATCCTCTTCCAGGATTCTATTTCAATATTAGGAGTTGACTGTGTGCTGAAAACAACAACAAAAAAAAAAAAAAAAAAAAAGGAGGGCACAGTAATAAGCCGATCGATACATCTGAAGGGATCGGCTTATTACATTTAAAACTATATGCTTGCTGTTTTCGGGAGACGAAAAAAAAAAAAATTAAGGCAGTTCCTGTCTCTGGCACTCGAACCAGATACCACCAGTCTCTCTCTCACACGCACACAGACATTCTGCTTACACACACTCATTCTGACATGCAGTCACTCATGCATCGAAAACTCGCTCTCATACACACAAACCATCGGTTCGGCATTCATACACATTGTTGGGTCATGCAGACACATATACATGCACATATCGCACAGCATGAATTTCACTAAAATTTCACTAAAAAGGACTACTAAAGCTAGGAAAAATTTGCAGTAAAATGTAATTTAACAGAACAGAACACGAACTAAATAATACTATGAATGTTTATGCGGCAGAATTATGCACGTAGTACAAATACTTATAGGAACTTACCGTTAGCAAAAGTTTAGGGTTTCCAAGGGACTTTGCTTGTAGTTTTGCTAAAATACTTGATCCGATGCTGTTTTTACTCCGGGCTGAAACAGTGGACTTTACACTACGTGATAAGGGCTGACCTAGATAATGGTGATGTCACAATGTGGGAGGATCAGCTAGAGAGGGAACTACCGATTTAGCTATGTCAAAGGTACGTCACGAAGGTGGTGACCAATTCCAAAGGAAAGAATGCGATAGCAAAGAACGGGGGATGGGCTTTCCTACCCTACGCTAGGGAAAAGCAGAAATGAACAAGTGACAAACATCTTCGTGCATTTTGGTAATTGCTGATGGCTGGATCAGTTTACAGGGAAATAAGAGTACTCGGGGTTGAGTTAAATTCTGACTGAGCCCGGAATTTTCCTTTAAAGATTCTGGAAAGATGACAGAGAGACGGATAGTTTGGCTCAAAGTAAACTAGGATACCACTTTAGGCATAAAAGAAAGGTAGATTCGTTTTCACGTAAACCCTAACTTTGTGTACAATAAGACAAAGTTGACCCACCAAGTCAGTGCGATCCATAAAACTGCTGTTCATCTTATAGGTTCATGAGCAAGTACTAGGCTAGCTGCCTTTGTGGACCAATTTAAGACCAGCCAATCTCCCATTAGTGAGAATAGAGCTATGCGCTTCTTTTTTGTCAGGTAAACACTTTAACCATTACATCAATCCACAGCAATTATCTTTCACATGTATGGCATGCAGAATATCTGGATCATTTTAATCTCAGAAATGTTTACTAAATGTAGAAGATGTAATTTTAACAATGTCACTACCACCAAGAAATATGGTGACTGTAATGTAGCGCAGGATACGAAGAAAAAAGACAGCATGACAGTGCAGAAGGGGAAGAGACAGAGACATATTATTTCAGATTTGTAGGTGCAATTTACTCTGTGCACATGTATTCCCCATACATTTCTCTTCTACACAGAACTTTAGAATAGTCCTGATACACTGTGAATGAAGGGGTGGACACTGCATTAATGTTAACATAATCTGAAGGCTACAGCAAGGAAAAAGAAGACCCCAAACATTATGTTCTATGATGTAGAGGGATAAAGTCCGTCGACAGACAAGATGCCCCAATTTGAACAACAGCCACAGTACTGTAGGAGGTGGCTGGGGATTACTCAGCACTGTGCTGAAATGGCAGAGAAATGAACCTTGACAGAGGAGTAAAAAAAAAACTATATTATGATAATTTACAAATACTGCAGAACCACAGAAATACTAGCCTTAAAAAGGGTCCTGGTTCTTATTATAGCACCAACTAGAAAATATTTTCCACTTAGCAATATACTGTTTTCTAGTGGCAGGTTTGATTGCCTCCATCAATACTTGCTAAATGTCCTCACAAAACAGGTGCTTAAAAGGTATTAAAACTCTATCATCCTGGCAGTTAGTTGAAATGGTCTCAAACTGCCATGTACCAAACAACCCCTGTCTTGTATAAGTAGGTCTAGACTGTGAGGAATCGTGTGGTAATTGCCACTGGCCATTTACAAAAGAAAGGAGAATCACTGCTGCCTGGGCCAGAAGGGAATCACCACAATGAAGTCCTTCTGAATCTTTATAATGACAGCAGACATTATTGGAAAGGCTGAAAAAAGCATACAGTAACATTCCTGTCCAAGGAAACAAAAATGCACCTGTTCTCCAAGCCTGCATGAAGGAGTCCTAGAGCAGAATTCTACCAGATGTTTGTTGTGAATGGTGGTGAACAGGTCTGTCTGAAGTGTTCCCCACAGCTGGATCAATTTCTGGAAGCTCCCTGCAATTCAACTTCCATTCTTGGGGGCATATCCTGGCCCTGCTCAGACTGTGTCACAAAATTCTGCTTTAACAGAATGCAAGAAGCCTGTGGTATGAGACTGCTGAAATGCTGCACCCTAGGCTAGCATGGCAAGTCTGCACAAGAACTGGATCACCCCTGTTCATTTGGGTACCACATCAATGTATGCTGTCTGCAATCAGCTGTAACAGTTCAGGGAACCATGGATGACTGAGAGAATTGAAAGCATTTATTACTGTCATTTCTTTTATGTTTGTGTGCACTTCTACATCCATTGACACCTCTCCACAAGCAAAGTCCGAGTTGTCTGTAGTTACAGAATGTGCTGGAGTTGGAAGGGAAAATTAGGAGACCTTGGTTCAGAATAAACTACTCTATCCAACAAAGCACATCCCTTTTTACAAATCACAAGACAGGAATCTGGAATGTGCAATAATGCTGAAATTGGGACCACACAGACTGTAGGAATCACTGAATTTTTCTCATGTGGAGTTCTGGTTAAAGGAATCATGGATCCCATGAATTCTAATACCCTGAGAAATTCCTCACTAAAGCTTTGGGATGAGTGGATACAAATCAAGAACAGATCTAGATACAGATCTTTTTCCTGTGTAAGAAAAAGCTCTTTGAACTAAGACTTCTAGGAGAGACAGCAGGAAAACAATCCTGTGAAAAGGAGTCAAATAAGACTTCTGGATGCGCTACTGCGCTCTTGAAACCCCAACCACTGAAGGAGATCTCTCACCCAAGTGAGAGATTTCTAACACTGAAAAAGACTCTAAGATAAGCAAGTCATCTAAATAAAGAAAACTGTGAATATCTTGCAGTCTGTAGTAGGTTATGACTGGGGTTAGGCATTTTGTGAAAGGCAGATAACCCAAGTAAATCTAGAGAAAGAACAGTTGTGCAAAATCTTACCATAAAGATAGATGTCCTCCTCTTCTCTGTTGCAGTGTTCATAACATGAGGTAGTTCCCTGCTGTAGGCGACCTGCCAACATCAGACAGTATACAAAATACTTTACTACTGTAGGGTGCAGGATACAAGCAGATCTTATGAAGGTCTCTACCCCCACAAAAGGTACAGAAGCTCATCTCTTACTTCCAAAACATTCTCCTGGTTTACCACATTACAGCCAGAGAGTTCCTCAGGATCCTGGGCCTTATGGCATCCACCATTCCATTGCTCCCCTTAGCCAAATTCCACATGAGAAAATGACAATGGCATCTAAAATCAGTTTGGATGCAACATCAGCACCCCTTAGAAATCTCCATTCCACTCATCTGCTGTCTGAAGAAGGAACTTCAGTGGTGAATACATTAAGTGTCACTCAACCAAGGACTGCCCTTACACCCTCCTGCTCCTCATCAACAGATCTGCACAGATGCCTCAGATGTATGCTTGGGAGCAACCTTCGGCCACCTGAACGTACAAGGGATGTGGACTCCCTCTCAATTGAAGAAAGAACAGTGTAAGGGAGATGAGGGTGCTATTGGCCATGCGGACTTTCCATCCCTTATTCCAACCAGGACCTCTAAAGCTGTTCACAGACAATACGACAGTCCTGTGGTATGTGAGCAAACGGGGGGGGGGGGGGGGGGACGACAAATTCCATCTACTATGCAGACTGGCTCTTCAGGCTTGGGAGCTGAAGTAAAAATTCCAGGTAACCCTTCAGGCAGCATGCATCCCATTCTCTCAAAATTGAATGTCAGATTACCTGAGCAGGCCCCCAACACCATACCATGAAAAGATGTTTCAAAGGGATGTGCTTCTAGACATTGTCCACCAGTGGGGTATTCCTCAAACAGATCTTTTTGTCTCCCCTATGAACAGACAAATTCCACAGTTTTGCACCAGAGAACCTCATCCGCTGGTATGGAAAGTGGACGCCCTTTCTTTCTCTTAGAAGGGGATGTTTCTATACGCAGTCCCTCACCCCAAAGTCCTGTCCAAAATTCATCGAGATAAACAAAAATTCTTCCTGGTAACTCCCTTTTTGCCAAGACAACACTGGTTCCCTCTCCTTCTGCATTTAGCCAGTGGCGATCACCACAAGTTACCTCACACAGTGGACCTTCTCACACAAATCAAGGGGATCCTCATCCATCCCCACTGGGCAACTCTCCAGTTGACCCTGTGGGTGATGGGGTAGACACCTATTCTCCGAGGACATGCTCACAATCCTGCAATAGGCCAGGAAACCACATACCAGAAAATCTTACTTAGCAAAATGGAAGAGATTTTCACTCTGGTGTTTGAAACAAAATCAGGACCCATTAACAGTGAAAATTCCTACAGTTTTGACTTGTGTGTGTGAATTGCTCAACACTGGTTTGGCTTATTCTTAAGTAAAAGCTCATATGTCAGCCATATCTGCCTGTCTGCCCCTATCTTCCCCCCTTAGCTAGCGGATTTGAGGCAAAACAATTTCCTGAAGGAGTCCTACACATCAGACCTCCCAGGAAACCTGCTCTGCCTCCCTGGGATCTTAACTTTGTTTTGGAAAAGCTGACTGTTCCACCCTTTGAGCCAGCTTCCTCAGCTTCACTTCTGTACTGTTCCTGGAAAACCATGTTACTCCTAGCCTTAACTTCAGCCAGATGAGTGAGCTAAAGGCTGCTATGGTACCCCCATCCTTTCTGATCTTCCACAAAGACAGGGTCTCCCTGTGCACAAACCCCTCCATTTATGCCTAAGGTAGTCAATGACCTCTCTCTAAATCGGTCCATACACTTAACTACCTTTTTCCCTTCCCCCAGAACCCTACTGAGAGGGTCTGCCATACTTTAATAAGACCAAAGCTGCTAGCAAGTCAGATCAGCTTTTTGTTTCTTACCACCACAGGACCCTGGGGCGGGCTTTGTCCAAGCAGATTATTCCCTCCTGGATTTTCAACACTATTTCCTTCTGCTAGACTCACCATGGTAAGACTCTCCATTCCCCTGTTAGGGCTCATTCCACCAGGGCTGTTGCTTCATTTGGGGCCTTTTTCAAGGGAATGGACACCAATTCAATTATAAAACCAGCAACATGGACCTCAGTCCATATCTTCACCAAACACTAAAAATCAGATGTAATTTCTAAATCTACAGCACAGATTGCCAAAGCTATATCGCAGGGCTTCCTGGAAAGCTCCTCGGCTTGGCTAGCCCCCTCCTCCCTTAATCAGCTTTGGTATTCTCCCTCATGTTATGAATACTGCAACAGATGAATAGAAGGACATAGAACAGCTGTGTGAAACAACAGATGTCCTTCTCTTCTCTGTTGCAGTACTCCTTCCCTCTGGTCTTGCTTCTTCTTTGATGACTTTTACCCTACTTCCTTAAGCTGACATTCCTCCTGTGGCAGTCAGTTCTGAGGATGGTGCATGTGTACATCACTTTTATGGCTGACATCCAATTGCAGTCTGTGCGCGATGTACCACACACCCTACAGTAGTAAAGTCTTTTGTACACTGGCCAACGTCAGGTCAACCTATGGCAGGGAAAGAACTGTTGTGTACACTTACCATAAATGTAGATGTTCGAGTGTATTCACTGTTGCAGTCATTACATTTAGGGTAATCTGCTGGCAGGTTGCCCTCAGTCGGTCTAATTAACAAAGTCTTGGGTCCTGCGTTGGTTGCTGTCCCTTCTTCCATGACGTCAGGTCGTCAGGGGTATAAAACATGCAGCCAATGCCATTACATCAGGGGGCTGGAAGGAGGGTAACCAGGACTGCAACAGTGAATACACTCAAACATCTACATTTATGGTAAGTGTACACAACTGTACTATGTTTTGTCATGTTTCACTGCTGCAGTCATTACATTTGGGTAGAATCCCAAAGCTATGGCTGAGAGGATGGATTTATACAGCATTAGGAGCAGCTATAAGGCCCTGCAGGACAGCAGTGGCAAAGCCTGCTCTGGATTTAGAGAAGAGAGGTAAATGGTAATGTTTGGTGAACGTATGAACTGAGCTCCAGGTAGCAGCTTCTAGAATGTCTCTGGTAGGAACCCCTCTGAGAAAGGCTGCAGAAGTAGATGTAGCCCTGGTGGAATGAGATATGATCCCCTTGGGGACAGGTTTACCATGGTGCACATAGCAGAAATGAATACAATGGCTTATCCATTTGGAAATAGTCTGCTTTGAAATAGCCTTTCCCTCTGCCCCTGCAGCAAATGCCACCAATAATTGTTCAGATTTCCTTAGAGATTTTGTCCTGTTTAAGAAGAATCTTAGTTGTCTGTGTACATCCAATGAATGCAAAATCCGCTCACCCTTGTTCTGTGGATTTGGGAAGAAAGTTGGCAGATGAATGGTCTGAGTAAGGGCCACACTAGATACCACTTTAGACATAAAGGATGGATTGGTCCTGAGAGCCACCCTGTCCGGGTAAAAAATAATGAAAGGCTCCACTGCCATAAGAGCCTGTAGTTCTGAAATCCTTCTAGCTGAAGTGACTGCTAAATGAAAAGCTGTTTTCCATGAGAGAAATTTTAGGTCTGCAGTAGCAGCTGGCTCAAAAGGAGGAAGAGTGAGTTTTTCCAAAACAAAATTGAGGTCCCATGCAGGAGTTGGTGCTCTCCTGGGAGGTCTTAAATTGTTGGCCCCTCGAGGTACTGCTTTAGCAGAGGATGAGAAAAGAGGGAAGGCTCTGTGTTGTAATGAGCTGAAATGGAAGAGGCATGGATTTTTATGGAAGAAAAAGATAGGCCCTTGTGAAGCATCTCAGTTAAGTATTGCAGAATTTGAGGAATACTGGGCATTACTGTGCTTATTCCTTGTGCTTGGTTCCAGGCACAGAATCTTTTCCATTTGTCAGCATAAGATTTTCTAGTACTAGGCCTTCTAGCCTCCAAAATGACATCCATCACAGGCTTACTGAGAAATGTAACTGGGGAAATTAGTTGATTAGCCATGCTGCAAGATTCAAAGTTTGGAATTGAGCGTGCAGAATTTGAAAGTTCTGCTAAGACAGTAGGTAAGGTGTATGAGGCAGGTACCACGGAGGAACGTGCAACATACTGCTCAGGAGCGGGTACCAGTGTTGGCGAGGCCAGTCCGGAGCAATCAGAATCATTTTTGTTTTTTCCTGTCTTTTAGTAAGACTTTGGATAGCAGAGGCACAGGCATAAACTTTTTTCCAGCTGAAGGATAGAGCATCCACTTTCCAAGCTTTTATGTGATGAATTCTTGTGCAGAATTTGTCCAATTGATAGTTTTGGGATGAGGCAAAAAGATCTATGTCTGGGCTCCCCCATTTGCGTGTCAACATGCTGAAGATTTGTGGTTCCAGTTTCCATTCATGTGGGTACATAAGATTTCTGCTTAGTTCATCTGCCAGAGCATTTTGCTTTCCTGGCAGGAATTGAGCTTGTAGATGTACTTGATAAGACAAAGCCATATTCCACAATGCTATGGCTAGTCTGCAAAGGGGGTAGGAATGTGTACCCCCCTTGCTTGTTTATGTACCACATGACTGTGGTGTTGTCTGTCTTTATCAGTAGTTGTCCTGGATGAAGGTAGTCCTTGAAGGCTGTCAGAGCACTCTGTATAGCTAGCATTTCTTTCTGACTGATATGTAGGTGCATTTGATTTGGGCTCCATTGGCCCTGAATGTATCGCCCTGCCAGATGCGCCCCCACCCCCCCCAAGCATAGTCTGATGCACCTGTAGTCAGGGTTTGGGCGGCAGGGGGTGGAATGAATGACAGTCCCTTGTTTTGGTGGCAGGCCTCTGCCCACCATAGGAACTCTAGTTGCAGGCAAGAAATGACGGAATCATTGTTTCCGGCGGTGACAATGTTGACTCCATAAGCTTTTTAGGTACCATTGAAGTTTCCTCATATGCAGTCTTGCATATGGAATTTGAAGAATGCAGGAGGCCATGAACCCCAAGGCCTGCAGAATTTATCTTGCAGATAGCTGGGTTTTGTGGCCACCTGTTTGAAGTAAGTCATCAACTGAATTTGTTTTTCTGGTGTTAGGTAAGTCATCTGGGCAGTTGTATTCAAGCTTGCACCCAGGAATGTAATTATTTGAGAGAGTACCAGTTGTGATTTCTTTTCGTTTATGGTGTATACCCTAGACAAGTTAGAAGCCTTTTTACAAATGCCAGATGTTTTAGAAGAATGTCCTTGTTTTCTGCCTGAATTAGACAATCGTCCAGGTATGGATAGATTTGAATATTTCTTTGCCTGCAAAATGCAATTAATGGTGCCAGGCACTTTGTGAAGACCCTGGGCACAGTAGATAAGCCAAAGGGCAGTGCAGAGAACTGGTAATGCAAGTAGCCTGCTTTGAAGCAGAGGTATCTTCTGCAAGATTCCCTGATTGGGATATGCAAGTTAGCCTTTTTTAAGTCTAGAGTTACCAACCAGGCATCCTTGCCTAGCATAGGTTGTAACTGCTGAAGAGTCAGCATCTTGAATTTTGGAATGTCCAGAAATGTATTTAGAATGGATAAGTCCAGAATTGGACGCCATGATTTGTCTTTTCTGGGTACCAGGAAAAGTCTTGAATAAAAACCTTGTCCCTTTCCCTTTTCTGGTACTGGTTGAATAGCCCCCATATTCATGAGGGACATAACTTGTTTCTGGGCCTCTGCCCATTGATTTGGAGGCAGATCTGGACATCCGTTTGGGATTGGCAATGTGTGGAAATGAAATCTGTATCACTGGGATACTATATTTAAAACCCATTTGTCCTGGATAATCAGTTGCCAGTTTCATGCATGAAGTGCCAGTTTTCCCCCCAAAGGGGCGGCCAAAAGATAAGTGCTTGGTGACTGCAGTGGAAAGTCATTGAGACTGTTTACCATAGGAAGGTGCCTTGTGGCTTCCAGATATGGAGGTGGAGGCACCCCACTGCTTTGTTCTAAAAGTTCCTTGCGACTGAAACCTGGAGCCTTTGGAATGTTAGGGTATGACCTGAGCGGCTCTAGTGGGTACTGGAAAGGACCAGTTCTTAGAAGGCCAGTGCCTACTAAACCTGGGTGGCTGCACTTGTAAGAAATCTTTCACAGTTTGCATAGATTTAGCTTTATCTTCCATCTTTTTCAAAATTTCTTCAGCCTTATTACCAAATAGACTGTCCTGTTGTAAAGGAGCATCCAACAATTTTGCTTTAACATGGTCAGGCAGACTTTGCTCCTTGAGCCAAGAATGCCTTCTTATCACAGATTCAGTTTCAGCAGCCCAGCAAGAGGCCTCCAGGGAATCAAAACCACACTGCAAAGTATGTTTTCCAATTTGTTCAGCTGAATGCAATAAATCCTGCAACTCTATTTTCCACACAGAAATCAACATAATTTTCTGTTTAAGTAAACCCATGACATGCTGTTAATATTTAAGCATATGAAATTGACAGTTTAAAGCCCTGATTGCCAAGGTTGCAGAGGTGTAAAACCTTCTTACCCCATCTATCCAGCACCCTGGAATCTCTATCAGAAGGGGTAGGATTTTTAGCAGTAGAGGCCTTAACACCCTTGGGACCCTGAGAAATGGTTTCAGGGTCAGCAGTAGTGTTTTTAAAAAGGAATTTGTCGGAGTCAGGAACCCTGTAGTATCTGTCTGGCTTACTAGGAGCCAGAAGCAGGGAATAAGGAGTCGTACTGGATTCTGAGAAAACATCATCAACAATGTCTAGAACAGGAAGTATAGCCAAAGGCTTATGCTGAGGAGGAGGAAGAAGAAAATCCCTAAGTCTCTTTTTAGATTCTGAGAAATCGTGACTCTCGCAGTGAAAGTGTCCCCTTAAGGTATGCAAAGTTTCTCCAAAAGAGAAATCCTCAGGGGGAGAAGCAGAAGGGATGGAGTCTTCTGCATCAGAATCCTCGTAAGTGGGTATACATAATTCCTGATCAGAAGAGGAATCAGAAGAAATAAAAACCTGATCTGAAGATTCATAGTCAGTGCCTTGCCTAGGTCTCTTAGCAGGAGGGGGATGGGTACCCCTGATCAAGGTAATTAAATCCACAGCCATTTTGATCATTTGTTTTTTAGGCATTGGGGCCTGTACATGTGGCCCAAGCATTGGTTATTTAGACACAGAAGTAGTTTTTGGCCGTAGTTCTGAAGATGGTGTTGGTTTAATATACAAATCTTTAGGCCTGAAAACACCCTCAGAAGCCGGTGCCTGCTCAGCGGCTCCGGACCCATCTAAGGTAGAGACATCTGCGGGTTCAATACTTAAAGTAGCTCGCGGCATACCGGACTCCGAATGGGTCTCAGTAGAGGCCTGCGAATCAAAAGTAGCGGGTATCAGGGGCTGTGAAAGCGCCTCACTGAGTACCGGCAAACTGGCAACTGGCTTAGGAGAAGCTTAGTCATCGGTTTTGGACCTCGACGGTCTGTCTCTTTTTCTTTGCGTTTTTTAGGTATTCCGGTAGTCGGATTGCTAACAGATGACACTTCTGGATAGTTAAATCTTGAGCCAAAATATTTAGAAGCAAAAATATACAGACGTTTAATAGTGCGTTGATTAAATTTAGCACAAAACCGACAGCAAGGCACGTTGTGGTCTGGGCCTAGGCAAGGAATACAGTACAACTGAAAATCCTTAAGAGGTATTTGCTTCCCACAAGTAATACAATTATTAACTTTTACTGACATCGGTAAGGAGCAAGAAAAAGTTTCCCCAACGGGGTGCTTAGCTTTTAGTTGAAGACTTCAGTTCTGAAACTCGAAAACGAAAATTTCAGGAGTCAGCCGACCGGCACTTGTGAACTGCTTCTGCTTCGGGCACCACGCGGCAAGAAAGACTGGGTAATGGCGTTGGCTGCCTGTTTTATACCCCTGACGACCTGACGTCTTGGAAGAAGGGACAGCAACTGACACAGGACCCAAGACTTTGTTAATCAGACCGACTGAGGGCAACCTGCCAGCAGATTACCCTAAATGTAATGACTGCAACAGTGAAACATGAAGAACATCTCCCTAATGTTATGAATATTTCAACAAATGAATAGGACATCTGAAAGTGTAATCCAGACACAGAAAACCTTAAACATTTGAAAATCGAAGATACAGTAAAGCAATGAACACCCTTTACACTCGAGTTACTAAGAAACTTAAAGGGGGAATCAAAGGTAACAGGTCGCAAAGGATAGCATTTGGTACTTTCACAAACTGGTTTAGGAAGGAAAGATCCAAGACCAGTCTCCACGATGCTCCTTTAGTACTGGAAACATTTCTGAATAAAAACCTTTCCTTATGACAAAAAAAGGACAGCTTCTATTACACCCATTGTTAGCAGCAGGTGTTTAATGATAGGAGGGGAAAAATTAGTTTGATCTGGTGGATGAAGAGGAATCCCCAGAAAAGGAGGAAGGGATTCACACTGTCATATGTATTTCTGATGACTCACTCTCAGAATCCATTTGACTGTGATTATCTGATGCCAAAGAGGGAGAGACAGAAACAGAGAGAGGGACTTTATGGAAGACAGAAAGGCTTGCCAAGGTGGGAAGAGGTGCATTCTGCAGATTGTCTTTCAAACATACTGGACTGTCCTTGTTTCTGGGGGTTCCTGATTTCTTTCTGGAGCCCGCCCCCCAGCCATTATTTTTAAATGTCTGCTTATATATGGGTGTGCAAGTTATTTCACAATAACTTCCAAGGCTTATTTGTTACATTTGTGAAACAGTATCTTAAACTAGAAAAAACATTTGCGTATGAGGTTGGCAACCCATGGTAAAATGTCATAGAAAAAAGCAGCTGCAAGCCATACGAAGTAAGTGCCACATTAGTCACATGCAAATAAAGAACTTAGTCTATTAAACACCATTTCAAGTTACATACACATTAGCAGATTAATGCGGTATTATTAGTTTCCCTGTTTTATAAACCAGGCGGGCTAGCTTGTCTAAGGACCCTTTTCTATCACAGTTGAAACCGGTGTCTTGGGTAAAACACATTTCAAACACAAATTGAATGCAGCCATAACAAAAAATCTGTGTTTGGCTTGATAGTACTACAAAAAACCTGAGCAAGAACAACAAACACTTCAGTCTGGACAGCAAATTAAAATCTTTATAATATCATTCAAAAAAGTGAGAATACAAATTACAAATAAAGCAGAGAGGTACAATCTAAAAATTAAACACGAAGCAAAAAAACAGAAAAATCAGAAATGTTTAAGTCACAATTATTACTGGCATAAATATATGAAAAAAAAACAGGTGATCAGCCATTGTCCCTGGCATATCAGCCTTGAAAATGGCAGCTCATAATTAAATGCTGCTAGTATGGAGAGAAGTGGGCAACTGCCCTGGGCACAAGTTGTTATGGAGTGTAATTGGGACAGGCTGATCAATCAATCATTAGTGCATTACCTGAATTTCTGAACTTCAATACTGCTCTTCTGCAACACTGAAATGCTTCATCTGTGGTTTATATTGTAACAAGTGACTTGCTGCAGTTTAAAGGTAGAAGTACAAGTATTTTTTTTCCCACAACAGGGAAGAGAAATTGTAGGACTTGGCTGGCTCCCAAATTTTAGAATCTCCTACCAGATTGCATTTTTTTTTTGTTACAACTTGCAGTTGAGAGGAACTAGAAGAGACAGTTACGGCTCTCCTATTGTTTTGCAAACAGAAAAACTTGGGATTCAAAACAAAAGCACAGCTTAGGAAAACATAACTACTACTTAAATACTAACAAACAATCTCATGTTTTTAAAAGTTTAAATAAACACAACAATTCTGTAGATTCACTGGTAGATCAAGCAGGAAAGCATGCTCTTAGTAATGTTATGTCAAACATCCTTACTTTCACTTTAACTGCGTACACTGTACTGGCTAAAGCTAAAACTTTTAGAGTTAAAAATTATTCTGAAAGCTCCACTTTGTATGAGTCCTTTGAGAAGATGGGAAAAAATCCAACATTATGACTGAAAAGAGAGTTTCTTTTCCCAACAGCTTGAAAAGCAAAAGCCGAATGCCTTCTTCCACAGAAGTAAGGTACTGGGTGTTCTAACTTTTGAGAAAGACATGATCAAGCTGTCCAAGGTACTACAGATGAAATTAAACAGAAAAATGGTCAAATTATACAGTTAGCTGGTGAAAAAAAATCAAGCAAATGCTTTCTCTCTCTTCCTCTCCTCTGTGGGTGAATGGGATGGGGAAAATGGAATCCCAGCAAAGAAACAGTAGAAAAAAAAAATTAAATAATTACATCTGATAAAAAATACGTAATCGTCTTTCAGCTTTTCACGGATAGGAGTTGCCACAGCGGAACTCCAGTCTGCTAATGATTGGCAGTCGATTTTCACTGTGCCAAGGTGCCAGCCTGACGCCCAACCTTCAATGAAGGCACACCCATTCACGCATGTCTTTCGAACGCCACTCGACCGCGGGGAGGACATGCAGATTCCACAAAGAAGGCGCTTCAGCCGAGAATAGAATGGGAGAAGCTCTTTGATAAAGTATATGTAATAAGACAGTAAATAAGAAACATGCTAGAAAAATGGCATTACTACATGTATACAAAAAGGTTTCACAAGAACATAGAATTGGTGTTAATGCTACTATACAGACTATGACAGAGACCTAATTTGAAGTACAAAGTCTAGCTTTAAAGATCTCAAAATATGAAAGTACATTTATGTAATAGCTTACCATAACGACAGATGTCCTACTGATCACTGATGCAGTATTCTTGACATATAGGTTTGTCACTAATGATCTCCAGCCAGAGTACCAAAGATTTACCCTCTCAAGGCTGTAAGTCCAATGCATGACCTCAGCTCTAAAGGGTAGAGGCATACAAAAGGATGTACAAGCATGTACCTCAGACTATCTCGAAGCCAGCAGCCTGAAGACTACTGAGACAGGGAGACTGGTCAGCTAGGAGGTGGAGAGGTTGAACAAGTAAGTACACTCCCCCATTTACATGTAGCAGACTAGAGCTTAAAGCAGAGGGAGAGAAGAAGAAAGCTGAAGTAAGAAGGACTACAGGGGAAGAAGGGCAGGACAGAATGCTGCAACAGAGATGAGGAGGACATCTAGTGTTATGGTAAGTTCTTTTTTTTTTTTTTTTTTTTTTTTCAAAAATATTTTTAATAGTTTTAAAACTTTTACAAAAAAGAAATGAAAATAAATACAAGATAAGGAACTTGTAAGGTACATCAAACCAAGAAAAATACAGTAAAGTATATTCTAAATTAATACAGTTAACAAGTTTTGATTTATAGACAAGCAGTTATTGTAACAAGTACCTTACTCCTGAACGGGTAAAAACATTCACTAGGGTGCCCCAGAAAAACATAATACAAATAGAAATCAGGCCTCTCAAGAGGAGGATAACTTTAATCAGATAACATACTATTATATAAAGTATAAACTATTAACTATTTTGGGGGTACACCACCTAAAGTAAACTATACATGTCCTAAAAACCTATTTACACCATATTTACAATATATTTACATCATGGATGTCAGAGGACCTCTAGGAATAAAATGACATAAGACAATTAGTAAAGTGTAATGTTTACATTATCAAATAATTTTGGACCGTACCTAGTACAAGCACTATATACAGTCTGTGCAGGAGGCAAAGAAAACATTTATGCAAGTTTTCAAGGAAGTACCAGTTATTTAAAATGTATGGCAAAGCTATTTAAAATAAAAATAAAGAAAAATGTACTGCTTTAAAAAAATGCAGCATCTCTCTGAATATAGGTCTGGAAACACTATCAGAAGAAATTACTTCCTACAGAAATGGTACTTCTTACTTTCTCAGATCTGTAAACAAAGAAAGGAAGCTAACTGAGCTAATCATACCTGATTTAATGTCCTGTTGGTTTTTCTGTCACTCTGGACATTCTGGAAATATTCCTGACATTTATCTTTTTTTTTTCTTGAACTTATTTTCTTCTGCTTTTTGTTATATGGTAAGTTCTTACACAACTGTACCATGTCCTGACTGAAATCACTGCTGCAGTATTCCTGACATATGGGTAATTCCCTCAGATGAAGGGAGGAGAGAGAAGGGAAATGGCTAATGAGTAGAGGAGCTGTCTAGCAGTCCAGACAGGACAGACTTTGCAAAAGCAGCCTTGGACCTGAAGAAAGCGTCACATTTGTAGTGTTTGGTGAAGGTGTGCACAGAGAACCAAGTGGCAGCTTCCAAGACAGAAATGGTATCCACTCCTTTGTGAAAGGCCCCGGAGGAAGCCACTGCCCATAGTGGAATGAACTTTTGAGCAGGAAAGCAAGAACTTACCATACTAAGAATAGCAGAAGTAGATGGCCTTTGAGATCCAAGTTATAAAAATTTGTTGGTAGAATGGCTAGGCTCAAGTGATACAAACAGCTGGTCAGCCTTTCTGAAAGATTTAGTTTTGTCCAGATAAAATCTCAGTTGTCTGTGAATGTCCAGAGAATGTAGAATTATTTCTGGGGTTATGAAAGAAGGTAGGTGAATAGCCTAAATGAGGGACAGCTCATTCACTACCTTAGGCATGAATGATGGATTAGCTCTGTGAGTCACTGTCCTCGTGGAAAATAAGAAAAGGTAGAATGGCCATGAGACAGCTTGTAGCTCAGAAAATCTCCAAGCAGAGGGGAGAGTCAAGAGTAGAATAGTTTTCCAAGCAGATCCAGATCAAGCACTAGGCAATCCAAAGTAGTTGCCAAGGGCTCACCGGCTGGAGTGGCTGTCACAACATTTACTACATTAAACAATTAAAAAAATACACTTATGTTTTTTCAAGGATGCACTCTGTGTCTATATTTCTGCTATAACGACATACACTGCATCTGTGTGTATGCGTTCATGTGCCTTAATAAAGATGCATGTTGGAACTTGCTTTGCTGTTTTTGCACTGCTTGGAACTAACAGAAATTGCTACTGGCAAAAACTTGCAATTGGAATGTATAACTCAGGAATGGATGACACAGACATCTGAACGGTATGATCGGTAGGGGGTGCGTGTGTGTATAAAATGCCCTAGTTAGGGCTGGCAGGTCGGTTAATTAACCTGCTCAGGGATGGCAGGTCGATTAACTTACTTAGGCTCAAAACCATGTGCTTTGCTTTCAGGAGACAACAGCCTTAATTCTCTATGCCAACTATCTTTATTGTGCAGTATTTTCAAGGAACTGTTACGTTCAAGGGAAGGGAAAATTACTGTTGCTCATGCTAAGTCTGTTTTCAATGTGCAACTGTTTTGTTTAGCAAATGCTGTCAACAATTGTGCTACAGGAGTTGAAAGCAGTATCAGTCGCATGTCAGATAGCATAGTTGCCTTTGGGGGAGAAAGTTGAAGGTTCTATTTCCACACCATGTAGATGGATTGTTGATAATGTGGTGCACTTTAAGGAGGCATGGGGGTGAGTTGCTCTCCTAAATGTTTCCTCCTCTGGATGAGATGCATAGTTAACTATGAACCTGTCAGTTTGTCAGTTATTCGCAATTGCAATATTACTAGTTTACCATTTTTTTTTTTACCAGCAGCAACCTCTTCCTTAGCTATAGATCTCTTTAATGTGGAATTATTCAGATGACTTTTACTTCTGCACAGATTATGCATATTGACGGATTTTGACGGATTGTAACAATAGATATTTTGAGTGGCCTTTTATGGTTGAAATGTTAAGAAATGGGTAGTTTTGTCATTATTGGTTCATATGTTTTGTTATATTGCTTACAGGAAAAATGTTCAAAACTATGAATGTAAAACGCACTCTAACAACTGATGCTGTATTACACAAGGAATACAGTTTAACACTATTAGGTGAATCAAAGAACACATGCATGTATACACCGTCCTAAAAATGTGTGCAAGGAATCTATGGTTTGAAAACAGCCCAAAGATAAACTTAATGTGCCACCGTTAAGATACATTTTCTTTGAATTCAATGACCTTTCAATAAATGTGAGTTTCAAGGGCAGAGAAGTTTACTGCTCATGCCAAGTCTGATTTCATTGTGAGACTATTTTTTTTAGCAAATGGCTATCAGTGTTTGTGCTATAAAGTTAAAATAAAAGTTTTACAGTAAATCCAAATATGTACATCCACTGTAGAAGTGAACAATATATTATGCACACTGACAGGGTTGAACAGTGTTTACGGTAACTGGGAAGAAATAGTCAAATAATGGGGCACCAGAAAGGATGGAGGGATCCATTACCCTGCCTAGAGCACCATTTGACCATGATACAGCTCTGTTTCCAAGTGCAGAATTTTTAAGTGGCAGAAGATGCCGGTTCAAAGGGGGTAATGCAACCTTTTCCAGCACACATCTATGATCCCATGGAGAAGAAATGGGTTTCCTTGGGGGTTAAGAAGCAGGACTCCCTTCAGGAATAGCTTGACCTCTGCTTTAGCCATGAGAAAAGGGTCAAGAGGCACTGATGGCCAACAGGTGAGTTTTGATAGAACAGTAAGCCAAGCTTGAATGAAGTAATTTACAAAGATATACTAGGACAGAAGGGACATGTGACAAGAGTGGGTCCTGAATGTATCTGGAGCGCCAGTAAGAAAATCTTTTCCATTTAGCTATTTAAGATTTTCTTACAGTGCACTCTGCCTTCCTGCAGGACCTGGATTGGTGCCTTTGAGGGATTAAAATCCTATCATCCACACAGTCAGGCTGAGTGAGGTAAGATTTGGGTGGAGAACCAATATTTTTTGATGAGTAATAAGATCCAGTTTTAGAGGTATTTTCTTCTAGCTTCCTTTTGTCAGACGAAAAAACAGGGGAAACCAATGTTGTCTTGGCCAGAAGAGAGCTGGTAAGGGGAGCTTTGATGCTTTCTCATGCGCCTTTAGAAGATTTTTTGGAAGTATAGGTAGTGGGAGGGACGGCACAGAGGAACTTCCTTATCCACTGGAATTAGAAAGCATCTATCCTCCAGGCTGAGGGACAAGGTTCCCTGGTGCACCACTAGGGGAGATGATGGTTGGCTGGTGATGCAATAAGGTCTATCTGTGGTGTGTCCCACTCATGAGTGATTGTGTTGAAGACATGTCTGTTCAGGGTCCATTTGTGGGGGGTCTTCCAAGGAGTGGATTAGAGTGTCTACTAGTACATTGTCCTGTGAAGGAATGTATGTGGTTGTGAGGGTAATGTCCATGTGGGAGGCTAAGTTCCATGTATCCTGCGCTAACATGCATAACTGGTAAGATATGGTGCTTCCCAGTTTGTTTATGTACCAAATGACTGTGGTGTTGTCTGTGTACACTAGGAGGAGTCCGGATTTCCACAGGAGTGAGAAGGTCTGCGGCGTTTACAAAAGAGCCCTCATTTCCTTCAAATCAATGTGTTCCTTCAGGAGAGATGGTTGTCATCTGCCCTGTACCTGGTGTGAGCCTGTCCATGCCCCTCATGCATCATTTGAAGTGTCAATGAGAATTTCTTGAACAGGAGGAGAGAGTGTGAAGAAAGTCCTGGTTTGAGATTGACTTGCTCCTTCAACCAAAACAGGTCTTTTTTGAGGCAAGGGAGGACAGGGAACAGGATGTCCAAGAAGTAGAAATGTTGAGACCACACAGATTTCAGATACCACTGTAAATTTTTTCATGTGAAGTCTGGCTAGAGGAAACACTGGAATGGTGGCAGCCATGAAACCCCAGAGTTCTAAGGATCTCCCTTGCTGTGCAGTGTGGTACAAAGGTAAGATCTAGGAAGAATCTGGGAGGAAAGCATGCATTTTCTTTGTATCTAGTCTGCAACCTTGGAAAACCAGGTCTTGAGTAGGAACCATGTGGGATTTTTTGTAGCTGACTGTGAATCACAGATTTATCAGGAGTTGGAAAGTGAAGTCTAGATGTTGGAGAAGGATGCCTGGAGAGATGGCCTGGAACAGCAGGTCGTGCAGGCAAGGAAAGACTATAATTCCTTGGCTATGGCAGAATACCACCACTGGTGCTACACACTTTGTGAACAACCTTTGTGCTGTGGAAGACCAAAAGGCAGGGCAGTAAATTGAAAGTGTGATGAGCCAGAGAAAAAACAGGTATGTGCAGATAGGCATCCTTCAGGTCCAGGGGGACACTAGAAAAGACTGAGAGAGGATGAAAGGCAACAAGGGGTGCACAGAGATCATTAGGAAAATCAGTACTTTCAAGAATGTGTTGAGAAGGGAAAGGTCTAGGATGAGCCTCCATTGTCCTTCCATTCTTGGCACCAGAAAGATTCTGGAGTAGAAGCTCTTCCCCTTAAAGTCTTCTGGGACTTGTTCAATGGTGCCTTGATTAAAGTTGTCTTGAAAAATGGGAGCAAGTAAAGAAAGCTGGTTGTGAGGAGCATATGGCATGCTTTTCAGGGGAAGAATATTTTCCCAGGACATGGCATAACTATCTTTGATGATGGACAAAATCCATCTGTCTCTGATAATTGCTTTACACAAGGTCAGGGAGAGCGACAGGCTTTTGGAAAGGGTGTAAGGGGACTGACGGCAATAGAAAGGGGTATTGTGAGGGTAGTTACAGATTTCTATTTCCAAAGGGAGGCCTCCCAGATGAAGATTCAATAAGATGTTTGTTACAGTACCTTTTTTTCTAATAGCTTTTCCATTTTTTTTTTTTTTTTTTTTTTGAGTTGTCCTAGGATCCCTTCTGAGGAAAGTAGAAGATTTAGACTGGTAGTTCCTATGGTATCTAGGGACTAAAAAAAGTAGAATCTACCTGCAGTCTTTCACAGTCTTAACTTGCTCTTGGAGAGTTTTGAACAGACTCCCATCCTGAGGATCAAACAAAAGATCTTTGTCGAAGGGGGAGTCTAAAAGTTTTGACTTAAAGTCCTCAGGAATAGGCTGGCTACATAGCCATGTATATCTGCAAATAACAAACCGAGCAGCTGCTGCTCTAGGAAAAGACATCCACAGTATATCTGCACTTAATGCTGAGTAGTCTGAGAAAGTAGATGCTGCACTTGTTGCTTTGATTCTTTAGTATTATGGTTCATCATAACCTTAATCATGGAATGAAGTAGAGAAATCAAACATTTTGTCCGAGTCCAATAGTTAATTGCCCTAAATGCTGGAGTAGAAGAGGTGTATCAGCTTTTTTCCCCACCTACCTATAGCCCTACTATCCTTGTCTGAGGGTAGAGCATAAGCACTGGGGAGAAGCTTATAGGGTTTGTAAGAAAAGACACTGCAGAATGGTCAGTCACAGGATTCTTGTAAGGTCACCAGGTACCTTATAAAACCTTGTATGGTCTTTTAGCAGCTGGTGATTGAGTGCCAGGTGCTGAAGAGGTGGACTGGAAGGTGTTCTGGAAAGCTTCTAGTACAGGAGGGACTGAGGAACGGGCACAGGTGCTGATTTCCAGAGGTTGTAGTACCTCTTCTGTATTTCAGAAATTTGCTTGGATAGCCATTCAAATGATTCATCACATTTTGGATAGTTTCTCCAAAGAAAGCTTCCTGTACAGTACAATCAAGAGAAATGGAATCCTCTTCATCCAAAGAGATTTGTCCAGATAAGAATAACTGAGAGGAATAGTCTAAAGAGTGGTCTGAACTGTAATCCTGTTCTTCCATAGAAGATACAAAAGTAGGCTTTTGAGGTGGAACCCGTGGCTGCAGAGACAAAAGGAAGGTGTTTCAGAGCCATAATAGCTTTAAACAAGCCTTGGGAGAAATCAAGCCACTCCTTTTGACTAGCTGATGTGGGGAAGGCTACATGCCTAGTCTTTCATTTATTTGTGGGGTGTTAATCCTTTTTCCATGTGAAATCCACCTGGATGTGAGACAGAGGTTCAGAACTCTGCTGCATCTCAAAAACCTGGGAATTCCTCCCTAACTAATATTTGAAGAACACCATGAGGGTCCTGGGAATAATAAGTCATGATTCACCTGAAGTATCCACAGCCTGCAAGGCTTCAGGAGCAATACCACCTTTCTACAGGGTTCTAGGTAGAGAGCAGGTGAGATGTAACCTGACATACCATGGTTTCTGTAACCTCAGAGGGTACATCTGAAACTGAAACATTAGACTGTGCATCCATTCTGGGCCGCTAAAGCTTTTTCTCTGGTGGTAGAGGGATGTCTGGGATCTAGATTCCTCCAACTTGGACTGGGCCAGGCATTCAACACATTGATTTTCCAGAAAGGCATTGAGAGAGGAAAGCCTTGGACTAAGGGTTTTGGGAACAATGACTGACAAATGGAACAGGCCTTGTAATCATGTTCCAGCCTAGACAGAAAAGACATGTAGTATGCAAGACCTTGTATAGAATCTGCCTACTGCACTTGCACATTTCCTCCTGTACAACATCTAACAAGTTTGAAAAAAATACTGCAAGCAAAAAAGGCAAAGAAAAGTTCCCCAATGGGGCACTTATCTGAGTAAGCAATCAAACAAGGCAATATTAGCAACGACCAAACATTTACCAGTCCAATGGATGAATGACCTTCATTCGGGTCAGGCAAGATGGTCTAAGGTATATGCTTGTTCGCTGATATACTTCTAAGTTTATAAGCTGAGGTTATGCATTGAATGTGTGACTTTTCGGAAGATAAAGCTTTGGTACTCCGGTCAGAAAAACAGTGGCAACCCATACGTCAGAGATACTGCAAAAGTAATTTCAGTCAAAACATTAAAGTTGTTTGGCAGACCCCCTCCCCACCAAAAAATGTTAACATTAGCAGGTATACCATTAAGCCATACAAGCACAAACCAAAATATTTCAAAATGCAATCTG